>NC_088229.1:43848020-44127646 GCF_036934945.1 Oncorhynchus masou masou | reverse complement strand
TTGCAGTCCATCGCCAAAACCATTCAGCCACCTTGTCCTGCGCCCAAGAGGTGATAGTTGGCGTTCCGACCAGTGGCCCATATAGTCTTCTCACAAAAACATCTCTAGCTTCCGAACCGTTTAACCTACAAATTCCTATGACCACTCTATGGAAAGGGGAGACCCTCACGAACACGGTGGTATTCTCAATTTTTCTCTACATCCCCCACAAGTGTCAGGAGACTCGTCTGAAGTCAGAACCGTCTATGTGCCAACTTCTTTTTGTAGAATCCAAAATCTTTGGGCTACAAACCAATGTGACCCCACTTGTCGCAATGTTCTCCGTTTTGCCCTACGTTCCCCACAAGTGTCACGGGACTAATCTGAAGGTAACCTGTAGTGATTAAAATGATAGATTTTTTAACCAGGGACCTCTCGCAACCTAAGCCATAATCATACCCCTAAACCAACGATCTGTTTGGTCAAAGAATTATCACTTTCCACAAAAATGACAGTCAAGATATGAGTCGATGTCTCCATGTTGCCAATGAGCTTCAAATAGCATTGGTGGTATAGTGGTGAGCATAGCTGCCTTCCAAGCAGTTGACCCGGGTTTGATTCCCGGCCAATGCAGAGGAAGAGAAAGTCATCTCTTTTAGGGGCTGGATGTCATTTCAAGTGTACGACATTTGAATCATTATCGTTGTTCGTGGAAGTCAGAATTGCTCCAACATTCTGCAGGTTGTCAAAAATAATAAAAGTTGTGCGATGTTGAACCAACAAGTGCATATCAAAATAGATTTGCAGTCCATCGCCAAAACCATTCAGCCACCTTGTCCTGCGCCCAAGAGGTGATAGTTGGCGTTCCGACCAGTGGCCCATATAGTCTTCTCACAAAAACATCTCTAGCTTCCGAACCGTTTAACCTACAAATTCGTATGACCACTCTATGGAAAGGGGAGACCCTCACGAACACGGTGGTATTCTCAATTTTTCTCTACATCCCCCACAAGTGTCAGGAGACTCGTCTGAAGTCAGAACCGTCTATGTGCCAACTTCTGTTTGTAGAATCCAAAATCTTTGGGCTACAAACCAATGTGACCCCACTTGTCGCAATGTTCTCCGTTTTGCCCTACGTTCCCCACAAGTGTCACGGGACTAATCTGAAGGTAACCTGTAGTGATTAAAATGATAGATTTTTTAACCAGGGACCTCTCGCAACCTAAGCCATAATCATACCCCTAAACCAACGATCTGTTTGGTCAAAGAATTATCACTTTCCACAAAAATGACAGTCAAGATATGAGTCGATGTCTCCATGTTGCCAATGAGCTTCAAATAGCATTGGTGGTATAGTGGTGAGCATAGCTGCCTTCCAAGCAGTTGACCCGGGTTCGATTCCCGGCCAATGCAGAGGAAGAGAAAGTCATCTCTTTTAGGGGCTGGATGTCATTTCAAGTGTACGACATTTGAATCATTATCGTTGTTCGTGGAAGTCAGAATTGCTCCAACATTCTGCAGGTTGTCAAAAATAATAAAAGTTGTGCGATGTTGAACCAACAAGTGCATATCAAAATAGATTTGCAGTCCATCGCCAAAACCATTCAGCCACCTTGTCCTGCGCCCAAGAGGTGATAGTTGGCGTTCCGACCAGTGGCCCATATAGTCTTCTCACAAAAACATCTCTAGCTTCCGAACCGTTTAACCTACAAATTCGTATGACCACTCTATGGAAAGGGGAGACCCTCACGAACACGGTGGTATTCTCAATTTTTCTCTACATCCCCCACAAGTGTCAGGAGACTCGTCTGAAGTCAGAACCGTCTATGTGCCAACTTCTGTTTGTAGAATCCAAAATCTTTGGGCTACAAACCAATGTGACCCCACTTGTCGCAATGTTCTCCGTTTTGCCCTACGTTCCCCACAAGTGTCACAGGACTAATCTGAAGGTAACCTGTAGTGATTAAAATGATAGATTTTTTAACCAGGGACCTCTCGCAACCTAAGCCATAATCATACCCCTAAACCAACGATCTGTTTGGTCAAAGAATTATCACTTTCCACAAAAATGACAGTCAAGATATGAGTCGATGTCTCCATGTTGCCAATGAGCTTCAAATAGCATTGGTGGTATAGTGGTGAGCATAGCTGCCTTCCAAGCAGTTGACCCGGGTTTGATTCCCGGCCAATGCAGAGGAAGAGAAAGTCATCTCTTTTAGGGGCTGGATGTCATTTCAAGTGTACGACATTTGAATCATTATCGTTGTTCGTGGAAGTCAGAATTGCTCCAACATTCTGCAGGTTGTCAAAAATAATAAAAGTTGTGCGATGTTGAACCAACAAGTGCATATCAAAATAGATTTGCAGTCCATCGCCAAAACCATTCAGCCACCTTGTCCTGCGCCCAAGAGGTGATAGTTGGCGTTCCGACCAGTGGCCCATATAGTCTTCTCACAAAAACATCTCTAGCTTCCGAACCGTTTAACCTACAAATTCCTATGACCACTCTATGGAAAGGGGAGACCCTCACGAACACGGTGGTATTCTCAATTTTTCTCTACATCCCCCACAAGTGTCAGGAGACTCGTCTGAAGTCAGAACCGTCTATGTGCCAACTTCTTTTTGTAGAATCCAAAATCTTTGGGCTACAAACCAATGTGACCCCACTTGTCGCAATGTTCTCCGTTTTGCCCTACGTTCCCCACAAGTGTCACGGGACTAATCTGAAGGTAACCTGTAGTGATTAAAATGATAGATTTTTTAACCAGGGACCTCTCGCAACCTAAGCCATAATCATACCCCTAAACCAACGATCTGTTTGGTCAAAGAATTATCACTTTCCACAAAAATGACAGTCAAGATATGAGTCGATGTCTCCATGTTGCCAATGAGCTTCAAATAGCATTGGTGGTATAGTGGTGAGCATAGCTGCCTTCCAAGCAGTTTACCCGGGTTTGATTCCCGGCCAATGCAGAGGAAGAGAAAGTCATCTCTTTTAGGGGCTGGATGTCATTTCAAGTGTACGACATTTGAATCATTATCGTTGTTCGTGGAAGTCAGAATTGCTCCAACATTCTGCAGGTTGTCAAAAATAATAAAAGTTGTGCGATGTTGAACCAACAAGTGCATATCAAAATAGATTTGCAGTCCATCGCCAAAACCATTCAGCCACCTTGTCCTGCGCCCAAGAGGTGATAGTTGGCGTTCCGACCAGTGGCCCATATAGTCTTCTCACAAAAACATCTCTAGCTTCCGAACCGTTTAACCTACAAATTCGTATGACCACTCTATGGAAAGGGGAGACCCTCACGAACACGGTGGTATTCTCAATTTTTCTCTACATCCCCCACAAGTGTCAGGAGACTCGTCTGAAGTCAGAACCGTCTATGTGCCAACTTCTTTTTGTAGAATCCAAAATCTTTGGGCTACAAACCAATGTGACCCCACTTGTCGCAATGTTCTCCGTTTTGCCCTACGTTCCCCACAAGTGTCACGGGACTAATCTGAAGGTAACCTGTAGTGATTAAAATGATAGATTTTTTAACCAGGGACCTCTCGCAACCTAAGCCATAATCATACCCCTAAACCAACGATCTGTTTGGTCAAAGAATTATCACTTTCCACAAAAATGACAGTCAAGATATGAGTCGATGTCTCCATGTTGCCAATGAGCTTCAAATAGCATTGGTGGTATAGTGGTGAGCATAGCTGCCTTCCAAGCAGTTTACCCGGGTTTGATTCCCGGCCAATGCAGAGGAAGAGAAAGTCATCTCTTTTAGGGGCTGGATGTCATTTCAAGTGTACGACATTTGAATCATTATCGTTGTTCGTGGAAGTCAGAATTGCTCCAACATTCTGCAGGTTGTCAAAAATAATAAAAGTTGTGCGATGTTGAACCAACAAGTGCATATCAAAATAGATTTGCAGTCCATCGCCAAAACCATTCAGCCACCTTGTCCTGCGCCCAAGAGGTGATAGTTGGCGTTCCGACCAGTGGCCCATATAGTCTTCTCACAAAAACATCTCTAGCTTCCGAACCGTTTAACCTACAAATTCGTATGACCACTCTATGGAAAGGGGAGACCCTCACGAACACGGTGGTATTCTCAATTTTTCTCTACATCCCCCACAAGTGTCAGGAGACTCGTCTGAAGTCAGAACCGTCTATGTGCCAACTTCTTTTGTAGAATCCAAAATCTTTGGGCTACAAACCAATGTGACCCCACTTGTCGCAATGTTCTCCGTTTTGCCCTACGTTCCCCACAAGTGTCACGGGACTAATCTGAAGGTAACCTGTAGTGATTAAAATGATAGATTTTTTAACCAGGGACCTCTCGCAACCTAAGCCATAATCATACCCCTAAACCAACGATCTGTTTGGTCAAAGAATTATCACTTTCCACAAAAATGACAGTCAAGATATGAGTCGATGTCTCCATGTTGCCAATGAGCTTCAAATAGCATTGGTGGTATAGTGGTGAGCATAGCTGCCTTCCAAGCAGTTGACCCGGGTTTGATTCCCGGCCAATGCAGAGGAAGAGAAAGTCATCTCTTTTAGGGGCTGGATGTCATTTCAAGTGTACGACATTTGAATCATTATCGTTGTTCGTGGAAGTCAGAATTGCTCCAACATTCTGCAGGTTGTCAAAAATAATAAAAGTTGTGCGATGTTGAACCAACAAGTGCATATCAAAATAGATTTGCAGTCCATCGCCAAAACCATTCAGCCACCTTGTCCTGCGCCCAAGAGGTGATAGTTGGCGTTCCGACCAGTGGCCCATATAGTCTTCTCACAAAAACATCTCTAGCTTCCGAACCGTTTAACCTACAAATTCGTATGACCACTCTATGGAAAGGGGAGACCCTCACGAACACGGTGGTATTCTCAATTTTTCTCTACATCCCCCACAAGTGTCAGGAGACTCGTCTGAAGTCAGAACCGTCTATGTGCCAACTTCTGTTTGTAGAATCCAAAATCTTTGGGCTACAAACCAATGTGACCCCACTTGTCGCAATGTTCTCCGTTTTGCCCTACGTTCCCCACAAGTGTCACGGGACTAATCTGAAGGTAACCTGTAGTGATTAAAATGATAGATTTTTTAACCAGGGACCTCTCGCAACCTAAGCCATAATCATACCCCTAAACCAACGATCTGTTTGGTCAAAGAATTATCACTTTCCACAAAAATGACAGTCAAGATATGAGTCGATGTCTCCATGTTGCCAATGAGCTTCAAATAGCATTGGTGGTATAGTGGTGAGCATAGCTGCCTTCCAAGCAGTTGACCCGGGTTCGATTCCCGGCCAATGCAGAGAAGAGAAAGTCGTCTCTTTTAGGGGCTGGATGTCATTTCAAGTGTACGACATTTGAATCATTATCGTTGTTCGTGGAAGTCAGAATTGCTCCAACATTCTGCAGGTTGTCAAAAATAATAAAAGTTGTGCGATGTTGAACCAACAAGTGCATATCAAAATAGATTTGCAGTCCATCGCCAAAACCATTCAGCCACCTTGTCCTGCGCCCAAGAGGTGATAGTTGGCGTTCCGACCAGTGGCCCATATAGTCTTCTCACAAAAACATCTCTAGCTTCCGAACCGTTTAACCTACAAATTCCTATGACCACTCTATGGAAAGGGGAGACCCTCACGAACACGGTGGTATTCTCAATTTTTCTCTACATCCCCCACAAGTGTCAGGAGACTCGTCTGAAGTCAGAACCGTCTATGTGCCAACTTCTTTTGTAGAATCCAAAATCTTTGGGCTACAAACCAATGTGACCCCACTTGTCGCAATGTTCTCCGTTTTGCCCTACGTTCCCCACAAGTGTCACGGGACTAATCTGAAGGTAACCTGTAGTGATTAAAATGATAGATTTTTTAACCAGGGACCTCTCGCAACCTAAGCCATAATCATACCCCTAAACCAACGATCTGTTTGGTCAAAGAATTATCACTTTCCACAAAAATGACAGTCAAGATATGAGTCGATGTCTCCATGTTGCCAATGAGCTTCAAATAGCATTGGTGGTATAGTGGTGAGCATAGCTGCCTTCCAAGCAGTTGACCCGGGTTCGATTCCCGGCCAATGCAGAGGAAGAGAAAGTCATCTCTTTTAGGGGCTGGATGTCATTTCAAGTGTACGACATTTGAATCATTATCGTTGTTCGTGGAAGTCAGAATTGCTCCAACATTCTGCAGGTTGTCAAAAATAATAAAAGTTGTGCGATGTTGAACCAACAAGTGCATATCAAAATAGATTTGCAGTCCATCGCCAAAACCATTCAGCCACCTTGTCCTGCGCCCAAGAGGTGATAGTTGGCGTTCCGACCAGTGGCCCATATAGTCTTCTCACAAAAACATCTCTAGCTTCCGAACCGTTTAACCTACAAATTCGTATGACCACTCTATGGAAAGGGGAGACCCTCACGAACACGGTGGTATTCTCAATTTTTCTCTACATCCCCCACAAGTGTCAGGAGACTCGTCTGAAGTCAGAACCGTCTATGTGCCAACTTCTTTTTGTAGAATCCAAAATCTTTGGGCTACAAACCAATGTGACCCCACTTGTCGCAATGTTCTCCGTTTTGCCCTACGTTCCCCACAAGTGTCACGGGACTAATCTGAAGGTAACCTGTAGTGATTAAAATGATAGATTTTTTAACCAGGGACCTCTCGCAACCTAAGCCATAATCATACCCCTAAACCAACGATCTGTTTGGTCAAAGAATTATCACTTTCCACAAAAATGACAGTCAAGATATGAGTCGATGTCTCCATGTTGCCAATGAGCTTCAAATAGCATTGGTGGTATAGTGGTGAGCATAGCTGCCTTCCAAGCAGTTGACCCGGGTTTGATTCCCGGCCAATGCAGAGGAAGAGAAAGTCATCTCTTTTAGGGGCTGGATGTCATTTCAAGTGTACGACATTTGAATCATTATCGTTGTTCGTGGAAGTCAGAATTGCTCCAACATTCTGCAGGTTGTCAAAAATAATAAAAGTTGTGCGATGTTGAACCAACAAGTGCATATCAAAATAGATTTGCAGTCCATCGCCAAAACCATTCAGCCACCTTGTCCTGCGCCCAAGAGGTGATAGTTGGCGTTCCGACCAGTGGCCCATATAGTCTTCTCACAAAAACATCTCTAGCTTCCGAACCGTTTAACCTACAAATTCGTATGACCACTCTATGGAAAGGGGAGACCCTCACGAACACGGTGGTATTCTCAATTTTTCTCTACATCCCCCACAAGTGTCAGGAGACTCGTCTGAAGTCAGAACCGTCTATGTGCCAACTTCTTTTTGTAGAATCCAAAATCTTTGGGCTACAAACCAATGTGACCCCACTTGTCGCAATGTTCTCCGTTTTGCCCTACGTTCCCCACAAGTGTCACGGGACTAATCTGAAGGTAACCTGTAGTGATTAAAATGATAGATTTTTTAACCAGGGACCTCTCGCAACCTAAGCCATAATCATACCCCTAAACCAACGATCTGTTTGGTCAAAGAATTATCACTTTCCACAAAAATGACAGTCAAGATATGAGTCGATGTCTCCATGTTGCCAATGAGCTTCAAATAGCATTGGTGGTATAGTGGTGAGCATAGCTGCCTTCCAAGCAGTTGACCTGGGTTCGATTCCCGGCCAATGCAGAGGAAGAGAAAGTCATCTCTTTTAGGGGCTGGATGTCATTTCAAGTGTACGACATTTGAATCATTATCGTTGTTCGTGGAAGTCAGAATTGCTCCAACATTCTGCAGGTTGTCAAAAATAATAAAAGTTGTGCGATGTTGAACCAACAAGTGCATATCAAAATAGATTTGCAGTCCATCGCCAAAACCATTCAGCCACCTTGTCCTGCGCCCAAGAGGTGATAGTTGGCGTTCCGACCAGTGGCCCATATAGTCTTCTCACAAAAACATCTCTAGCTTCCGAACCGTTTAACCTACAAATTCGTATGACCACTCTATGGAAAGGGGAGACCCTCACGAACACGGTGGTATTCTCAATTTTTCTCTACATCCCCCACAAGTGTCAGGAGACTCGTCTGAAGTCAGAACCGTCTATGTGCCAACTTCTTTTTGTAGAATCCAAAATCTTTGGGCTACAAACCAATGTGACCCCACTTGTCGCAATGTTCTCCGTTTTGCCCTACGTTCCCCACAAGTGTCACGGGACTAATCTGAAGGTAACCTGTAGTGATTAAAATGATAGATTTTTTAACCAGGGACCTCTCGCAACCTAAGCCATAATCATACCCCTAAACCAACGATCTGTTTGGTCAAAGAATTATCACTTTCCACAAAAATGACAGTCAAGATATGAGTCGATGTCTCCATGTTGCCAATGAGCTTCAAATAGCATTGGTGGTATAGTGGTGAGCATAGCTGCCTTCCAAGCAGTTGACCCGGGTTCGATTCCCGGCCAATGCAGAGGAAGAGAAAGTCATCTCTTTTAGGGGCTGGATGTCATTTCAAGTGTACGACATTTGAATCATTATCGTTGTTCGTGGAAGTCAGAATTGCTCCAACATTCTGCAGGTTGTCAAAAATAATAAAAGTTGTGCGATGTTGAACCAACAAGTGCATATCAAAATAGATTTGCAGTCCATCGCCAAAACCATTCAGCCACCTTGTCCTGCGCCCAAGAGGTGATAGTTGGCGTTCCGACCAGTGGCCCATATAGTCTTCTCACAAAAACATCTCTAGCTTCCGAACCGTTTAACCTACAAATTCCTATGACCACTCTATGGAAAGGGGAGACCCTCACGAACACGGTGGTATTCTCAATTTTTCTCTACATCCCCCACAAGTGTCAGGAGACTCCTGACTTATGCCAAAAGGTATTTTTGCTTTCTGCACTCGTCTGAAGTCAGAACCGTCTATGTGCCAACTTCTGTTTGTAGAATCCAAAATCTTTGGGCTACAAACCAATGTGACCCCACTTGTCGCAATGTTCTCCGTTTTGCCCTACGTTCCCCACAAGTGTCACGGGACTAATCTGAAGGTAACCTGTAGTGATTAAAATGATAGATTTTTTAACCAGGGACCTCTCGCAACCTAAGCCATAATCATACCCCTAAACCAACGATCTGTTTGGTCAAAGAATTATCACTTTCCACAAAAATGACAGTCAAGATATGAGTCGATGTCTCCATGTTGCCAATGAGCTTCAAATAGCATTGGTGGTATAGTGGTGAGCATAGCTGCCTTCCAAGCAGTTGACCTGGGTTCGATTCCCTTGCCAATGCAGAGGAAGAGAAAGTCATCTCTTTTAGGGGCTGGATGTCATTTCAAGTGTACGACATTTGAATCATTATCGTTGTTCGTGGAAGTCAGAATTGCTCCAACATTCTGCAGGTTGTCAAAAATAATAAAAGTTGTGCGATGTTGAACCAACAAGTGCATATCAAAATAGATTTGCAGTCCATCGCCAAAACCATTCAGCCACCTTGTCCTGCGCCCAAGAGGTGATAGTTGGCGTTCCGACCAGTGGCCCATATAGTCTTCTCACAAAAACATCTCTAGCTTCCGAACCGTTTAACCTACAAATTCCTATGACCACTCTATGGAAAGGGGAGACCCTCACGAACACGGTGGTATTCTCAATTTTTCTCTACATCCCCCACAAGTGTCAGGAGACTCGTCTGAAGTCAGAACCGTCTATGTGCCAACTTCTGTTTGTAGAATCCAAAATCTTTGGGCTACAAACCAATGTGACCCCACTTGTCGCAATGTTCTCCGTTTTGCCCTACGTTCCCCACAAGTGTCACGGGACTAATCTGAAGGTAACCTGTAGTGATTAAAATGATAGATTTTTTAACCAGGGACCTCTCGCAACCTAAGCCATAATCATACCCCTAAACCAACGATCTGTTTGGTCAAAGAATTATCACTTTCCACAAAAATGACAGTCAAGATATGAGTCGATGTCTCCATGTTGCCAATGAGCTTCAAATAGCATTGGTGGTATAGTGGTGAGCATAGCTGCCTTCCAAGCAGTTGACCCGGGTTCGATTCCCGGCCAATGCAGAGGAAGAGAAAGTCATCTCTTTTAGGGGCTGGATGTCATTTCAAGTGTACGACATTTGAATCATTATCGTTGTTCGTGGAAGTCAGAATTGCTCCAACATTCTGCAGGTTGTCAAAAATAATAAAAGTTGTGCGATGTTGAACCAACAAGTGCATATCAAAATAGATTTGCAGTCCATCGCCAAAACCATTCAGCCACCTTGTCCTGCGCCCAAGAGGTGATAGTTGGCGTTCCGACCAGTGGCCCATATAGTCTTCTCACAAAAACATCTCTAGCTTCCGAACCGTTTAACCTACAAATTCGTATGACCACTCTATGGAAAGGGGAGACCCTCACGAACACGGTGGTATTCTCAATTTTTCTCTACATCCCCCACAAGTGTCAGGAGACTCGTCTGAAGTCAGAACCGTCTATGTGCCAACTTCTTTTTGTAGAATCCAAAATCTTTGGGCTACAAACCAATGTGACCCCACTTGTCGCAATGTTCTCCGTTTTGCCCTACGTTCCCCACAAGTGTCACGGGACTAATCTGAAGGTAACCTGTAGTGATTAAAATGATAGATTTTTTAACCAGGGACCTCTCGCAACCTAAGCCATAATCATACCCCTAAACCAACGATCTGTTTGGTCAAAGAATTATCACTTTCCACAAAAATGACAGTCAAGATATGAGTCGATGTCTCCATGTTGCCAATGAGCTTCAAATAGCATTGGTGGTATAGTGGTGAGCATAGCTGCCTTCCAAGCAGTTGACCTGGGTTCGATTCCCTTGCCAATGCAGAGGAAGAGAAAGTCATCTCTTTTAGGGGCTGGATGTCATTTCAAGTGTACGACATTTGAATCATTATCGTTGTTCGTGGAAGTCAGAATTGCTCCAACATTCTGCAGGTTGTCAAAAATAATAAAAGTTGTGCGATGTTGAACCAACAAGTGCATATCAAAATAGATTTGCAGTCCATCGCCAAAACCATTCAGCCACCTTGTCCTGCGCCCAAGAGGTGATAGTTGGCGTTCCGACCAGTGGCCCATATAGTCTTCTCACAAAAACATCTCTAGCTTCCGAACCGTTTAACCTACAAATTCGTATGACCACTCTATGGAAAGGGGAGACCCTCACGAACACGGTGGTATTCTCAATTTTTCTCTACATCCCCCACAAGTGTCAGGAGACTCGTCTGAAGTCAGAACCGTCTATGTGCCAACTTCTGTTTGTAGAATCCAAAATCTTTGGGCTACAAACCAATGTGACCCCACTTGTCGCAATGTTCTCCGTTTTGCCCTACGTTCCCCACAAGTGTCACGGGACTAATCTGAAGGTAACCTGTAGTGATTAAAATGATAGATTTTTTAACCAGGGACCTCTCGCAACCTAAGCCATAATCATACCCCTAAACCAACGATCTGTTTGGTCAAAGAATTATCACTTTCCACAAAAATGACAGTCAAGATATGAGTCGATGTCTCCATGTTGCCAATGAGCTTCAAATAGCATTGGTGGTATAGTGGTGAGCATAGCTGCCTTCCAAGCAGTTGACCCGGGTTCGATTCCCTTGCCAATGCAGAGGAAGAGAAAGTCATCTCTTTTAGGGGCTGGATGTCATTTCAAGTGTACGACATTTGAATCATTATCGTTGTTCGTGGAAGTCAGAATTGCTCCAACATTCTGCAGGTTGTCAAAAATAATAAAAGTTGTGCGATGTTGAACCAACAAGTGCATATCAAAATAGATTTGCAGTCCATCGCCAAAACCATTCAGCCACCTTGTCCTGCGCCCAAGAGGTGATAGTTGGCGTTCCGACCAGTGGCCCATATAGTCTTCTCACAAAAACATTCTCTAGCTTCCGAACCGTTTAACCTACAAATTCCTATGACCACTCTATGGAAAGGGGAGACCCTCACGAACACGGTGGTATTCTCAATTTTTCTCTACATCCCCCACAAGTGTCAGGAGACTCGTCTGAAGTCAGAACCGTCTATGTGCCAACTTCTGTTTGTAGAATCCAAAATCTTTGGGCTACAAACCAATGTGACCCCACTTGTCGCAATGTTCTCCGTTTTGCCCTACGTTCCCCACAAGTGTCACGGGACTAATCTGAAGGTAACCTGTAGTGATTAAAATGATAGATTTTTTAACCAGGGACCTCTCGCAACCTAAGCCATAATCATACCCCTAAACCAACGATCTGTTTGGTCAAAGAATTATCACTTTCCACAAAAATGACAGTCAAGATATGAGTCGATGTCTCCATGTTGCCAATGAGCTTCAAATAGCATTGGTGGTATAGTGGTGAGCATAGCTGCCTTCCAAGCAGTTGACCCGGGTTCGATTCCCTTTTAAAAGAGCCAATGCAGAGGAAGAGAAAGTCATCTCTTTTAGGGGCTGGATGTCATTTCAAGTGTACGACATTTGAATCATTATCGTTGTTCGTGGAAGTCAGAATTGCTCCAACATTCTGCAGGTTGTCAAAAATAATAAAAGTTGTGCGATGTTGAACCAACAAGTGCATATCAAAATAGATTTGCAGTCCATCGCCAAAACCATTCAGCCACCTTGTCCTGCGCCCAAGAGGTGATAGTTGGCGTTCCGACCAGTGGCCCATATAGTCTTCTCACAAAAACATCTCTAGCTTCCGAACCGTTTAACCTACAAATTCCTATGACCACTCTATGGAAAGGGGAGACCCTCACGAACACGGTGGTATTCTCAATTTTCTCTACATCCCCCACAAGTGTCAGGAGACTCGTCTGAAGTCAGAACCGTCTATGTGCCAACTTCTGTTTGTAGAATCCAAAATCTTTGGGCTACAAACCAATGTGACCCCACTTGTCGCAATGTTCTCCGTTTTGCCCTACGTTCCCCACAAGTGTCACGGGACTAATCTGAAGGTAACCTGTAGTGATTAAAATGATAGATTTTTTAACCAGGGACCTCTCGCAACCTAAGCCATAATCATACCCCTAAACCAACGATCTGTTTGGTCAAAGAATTATCACTTTCCACAAAAATGACAGTCAAGATATGAGTCGATGTCTCCATGTTGCCAATGAGCTTCAAATAGCATTGGTGGTATAGTGGTGAGCATAGCTGCCTTCCAAGCAGTTGACCCGGGTTCGATTCCCGGCCAATGCAGAGGAAGAGAAAGTCATCTCTTTTAGGGGCTGGATGTCATTTCAAGTGTACGACATTTGAATCATTATCGTTGTTCGTGGAAGTCAGAATTGCTCCAACATTCTGCAGGTTGTCAAAAATAATAAAAGTTGTGCGATGTTGAACCAACAAGTGCATATCAAAATAGATTTGCAGTCCATCGCCAAAACCATTCAGCCACCTTGTCCTGCGCCCAAGAGGTGATAGTTGGCGTTCCGACCAGTGGCCCATATAGTCTTCTCACAAAAACATCTCTAGCTTCCGAACCGTTTAACCTACAAATTCCTATGACCACTCTATGGAAAGGGGAGACCCTCACGAACACGGTGGTATTCTCAATTTTTCTCTACATCCCCCACAAGTGTCAGGAGACTCGTCTGAAGTCAGAACCGTCTATGTGCCAACTTCTGTTTGTAGAATCCAAAATCTTTGGGCTACAAACCAATGTGACCCCACTTGTCGCAATGTTCTCCGTTTTGCCCTACGTTCCCCACAAGTGTCACGGGACTAATCTGAAGGTAACCTGTAGTGATTAAAATGATAGATTTTTTAACCAGGGACCTCTCGCAACCTAAGCCATAATCATACCCCTAAACCAACGATCTGTTTGGTCAAAGAATTATCACTTTCCACAAAAATGACAGTCAAGATATGAGTCGATGTCTCCATGTTGCCAATGAGCTTCAAATAGCATTGGTGGTATAGTGGTGAGCATAGCTGCCTTCCAAGCAGTTGACCCGGGTTCGATTCCCGCCAATGCAGAGGAAGAGAAAGTCATCTCTTTTAGGGGCTGGATGTCATTTCAAGTGTACGACATTTGAATCATTATCGTTGTTCGTGGAAGTCAGAATTGCTCCAACATTCTGCAGGTTGTCAAAAATAATAAAAGTTGTGCGATGTTGAACCAACAAGTGCATATCAAAATAGATTTGCAGTCCATCGCCAAAACCATTCAGCCACCTTGTCCTGCGCCCAAGAGGTGATAGTTGGCGTTCCGACCAGTGGCCCATATAGTCTTCTCACAAAAACATCTCTAGCTTCCGAACCGTTTAACCTACAAATTCGTATGACCACTCTATGGAAAGGGGAGACCCTCACGAACACGGTGGTATTCTCAATTTTTCTCTACATCCCCCACAAGTGTCAGGAGACTCGTCTGAAGTCAGAACCGTCTATGTGCCAACTTCTGTTTGTAGAATCCAAAATCTTTGGGCTACAAACCAATGTGACCCCACTTGTCGCAATGTTCTCCGTTTTGCCCTACGTTCCCCACAAGTGTCACGGGACTAATCTGAAGGTAACCTGTAGTGATTAAAATGATAGATTTTTTAACCAGGGACCTCTCGCAACCTAAGCCATAATCATACCCCTAAACCAACGATCTGTTTGGTCAAAGAATTATCACTTTCCACAAAAATGACAGTCAAGATATGAGTCGATGTCTCCATGTTGCCAATGAGCTTCAAATAGCATTGGTGGTATAGTGGTGAGCATAGCTGCCTTCCAAGCAGTTGACCCGGGTTCGATTCCCGGCCAATGCAGAGGAAGAGAAAGTCATCTCTTTTAGGGGCTGGATGTCATTTCAAGTGTACGACATTTGAATCATTATCGTTGTTCGTGGAAGTCAGAATTGCTCCAACATTCTGCAGGTTGTCAAAAATAATAAAAGTTGTGCGATGTTGAACCAACAAGTGCATATCAAAATAGATTTGCAGTCCATCGCCAAAACCATTCAGCCACCTTGTCCTGCGCCCAAGAGGTGATAGTTGGCGTTCCGACCAGTGGCCCATATAGTCTTCTCACAAAAACATCTCTAGCTTCCGAACCGTTTAACCTACAAATTCGTATGACCACTCTATGGAAAGGGGAGACCCTCACGAACACGGTGGTATTCTCAATTTTTCTCTACATCCCCCACAAGTGTCAGGAGACTCGTCTGAAGTCAGAACCGTCTATGTGCCAACTTCTGTTTGTAGAATCCAAAATCTTTGGGCTACAAACCAATGTGACCCCACTTGTCGCAATGTTCTCCGTTTTGCCCTACGTTCCCCACAAGTGTCACGGGACTAATCTGAAGGTAACCTGTAGTGATTAAAATGATAGATTTTTTAACCAGGGACCTCTCGCAACCTAAGCCATAATCATACCCCTAAACCAACGATCTGTTTGGTCAAAGAATTATCACTTTCCACAAAAATGACAGTCAAGATATGAGTCGATGTCTCCATGTTGCCAATGAGCTTCAAATAGCATTGGTGGTATAGTGGTGAGCATAGCTGCCTTCCAAGCAGTTGACCCGGGTTCGATTCCCTTGCCAATGCAGAGGAAGAGAAAGTCATCTCTTTTAGGGGCTGGATGTCATTTCAAGTGTACGACATTTGAATCATTATCGTTGTTCGTGGAAGTCAGAATTGCTCCAACATTCTGCAGGTTGTCAAAAATAATAAAAGTTGTGCGATGTTGAACCAACAAGTGCATATCAAAATAGATTTGCAGTCCATCGCCAAAACCATTCAGCCACCTTGTCCTGCGCCCAAGAGGTGATAGTTGGCGTTCCGACCAGTGGCCCATATAGTCTTCTCACAAAAACATCTCTAGCTTCCGAACCGTTTAACCTACAAATTCCTATGACCACTCTATGGAAAGGGGAGACCCTCACGAACACGGTGGTATTCTCAATTTTTCTCTACATCCCCCCACAAGTGTCAGGAGACTCGTCTGAAGTCAGAACCGTCTATGTGCCAACTTCTGTTTGTAGAATCCAAAATCTTTGGGCTACAAACCAATGTGACCCCACTTGTCGCAATGTTCTCCGTTTTGCCCTACGTTCCCCACAAGTGTCACGGGACTAATCTGAAGGTAACCTGTAGTGATTAAAATGATAGATTTTTTAACCAGGGACCTCTCGCAACCTAAGCCATAATCATACCCCTAAACCAACGATCTGTTTGGTCAAAGAATTATCACTTTCCACAAAAATGACAGTCAAGATATGAGTCGATGTCTCCATGTTGCCAATGAGCTTCAAATAGCATTGGTGGTATAGTGGTGAGCATAGCTGCCTTCCAAGCAGTTGACCCGGGTTCGATTCCCGGCCAATGCAGAGGAAGAGAAAGTCATCTCTTTTAGGGGCTGGATGTCATTTCAAGTGTACGACATTTGAATCATTATCGTTGTTCGTGGAAGTCAGAATTGCTCCAACATTCTGCAGGTTGTCAAAAATAATAAAAGTTGTGCGATGTTGAACCAACAAGTGCATATCAAAATAGATTTGCAGTCCATCGCCAAAACCATTCAGCCACCTTGTCCTGCGCCCAAGAGGTGATAGTTGGCGTTCCGACCAGTGGCCCATATAGTCTTCTCACAAAAACATCTCTAGCTTCCGAACCGTTTAACCTACAAATTCCTATGACCACTCTATGGAAAGGGGAGACCCTCACGAACACGGTGGTATTCTCAATTTTTCTCTACATCCCCCACAAGTGTCAGGAGACTCGTCTGAAGTCAGAACCGTCTATGTGCCAACTTCTGTTTGTAGAATCCAAAATCTTTGGGCTACAAACCAATGTGACCCCACTTGTCGCAATGTTCTCCGTTTTGCCCTACGTTCCCCACAAGTGTCACGGGACTAATCTGAAGGTAACCTGTAGTGATTAAAATGATAGATTTTTTAACCAGGGACCTCTCGCAACCTAAGCCATAATCATACCCCTAAACCAACGATCTGTTTGGTCAAAGAATTATCACTTTCCACAAAAATGACAGTCAAGATATGAGTCGATGTCTCCATGTTGCCAATGAGCTTCAAATAGCATTGGTGGTATAGTGGTGAGCATAGCTGCCTTCCAAGCAGTTGACCCGGGTTCGATTCCCGGCCAATGCAGAGGAAGAGAAAGTCATCTCTTTTAGGGGCTGGATGTCATTTCAAGTGTACGACATTTGAATCATTATCGTTGTTCGTGGAAGTCAGAATTGCTCCAACATTCTGCAGGTTGTCAAAAATAATAAAAGTTGTGCGATGTTGAACCAACAAGTGCATATCAAAATAGATTTGCAGTCCATCGCCAAAACCATTCAGCCACCTTGTCCTGCGCCCAAGAGGTGATAGTTGGCGTTCCGACCAGTGGCCCATATAGTCTTCTCACAAAAACATCTCTAGCTTCCGAACCGTTTAACCTACAAATTCGTATGACCACTCTATGGAAAGGGGAGACCCTCACGAACACGGTGGTATTCTCAATTTTTCTCTACATCCCCCACAAGTGTCAGGAGACTCGTCTGAAGTCAGAACCGTCTATGTGCCAACTTCTGTTTGTAGAATCCAAAATCTTTGGGCTACAAACCAATGTGACCCCACTTGTCGCAATGTTCTCCGTTTTGCCCTACGTTCCCCACAAGTGTCACGGGACTAATCTGAAGGTAACCTGTAGTGATTAAAATGATAGATTTTTTAACCAGGGACCTCTCGCAACCTAAGCCATAATCATACCCCTAAACCAACGATCTGTTTGGTCAAAGAATTATCACTTTCCACAAAAATGACAGTCAAGATATGAGTCGATGTCTCCATGTTGCCAATGAGCTTCAAATAGCATTGGTGGTATAGTGGTGAGCATAGCTGCCTTCCAAGCAGTTGACCCGGGTTTGATTCCCGGCCAATGCAGAGGAAGAGAAAGTCATCTCTTTTAGGGGCTGGATGTCATTTCAAGTGTACGACATTTGAATCATTATCGTTGTTCGTGGAAGTCAGAATTGCTCCAACATTCTGCAGGTTGTCAAAAATAATAAAAGTTGTGCGATGTTGAACCAACAAGTGCATATCAAAATAGATTTGCAGTCCATCGCCAAAACCATTCAGCCACCTTGTCCTGCGCCCAAGAGGTGATAGTTGGCGTTCCGACCAGTGGCCCATATAGTCTTCTCACAAAAACATCTCTAGCTTCCGAACCGTTTAACCTACAAATTCCTATGACCACTCTATGGAAAGGGGAGACCCTCACGAACACGGTGGTATTCTCAATTTTTCTCTACATCCCCCACAAGTGTCAGGAGACTCGTCTGAAGTCAGAACCGTCTATGTGCCAACTTCTGTTTGTAGAATCCAAAATCTTTGGGCTACAAACCAATGTGACCCCACTTGTCGCAATGTTCTCCGTTTTGCCCTACGTTCCCCACAAGTGTCACGGGACTAATCTGAAGGTAACCTGTAGTGATTAAAATGATAGATTTTTTAACCAGGGACCTCTCGCAACCTAAGCCATAATCATACCCCTAAACCAACGATCTGTTTGGTCAAAGAATTATCACTTTCCACAAAAATGACAGTCAAGATATGAGTCGATGTCTCCATGTTGCCAATGAGCTTCAAATAGCATTGGTGGTATAGTGGTGAGCATAGCTGCCTTCCAAGCAGTTGACCCGGGTTCGATTCCCGGCCAATGCAGAGGAAGAGAAAGTCATCTCTTTTAGGGGCTGGATGTCATTTCAAGTGTACGACATTTGAATCATTATCGTTGTTCGTGGAAGTCAGAATTGCTCCAACATTCTGCAGGTTGTCAAAAATAATAAAAGTTGTGCGATGTTGAACCAACAAGTGCATATCAAAATAGATTTGCAGTCCATCGCCAAAACCATTCAGCCACCTTGTCCTGCGCCCAAGAGGTGATAGTTGGCGTTCCGACCAGTGGCCCATATAGTCTTCTCACAAAAACATCTCTAGCTTCCGAACCGTTTAACCTACAAATTCCTATGACCACTCTATGGAAAGGGGAGACCCTCACGAACACGGTGGTATTCTCAATTTTTCTCTACATCCCCCACAAGTGTCAGGAGACTCGTCTGAAGTCAGAACCGTCTATGTGCCAACTTCTGTTTGTAGAATCCAAAATCTTTGGGCTACAAACCAATGTGACCCCACTTGTCGCAATGTTCTCCGTTTTGCCCTACGTTCCCCACAAGTGTCACGGGACTAATCTGAAGGTAACCTGTAGTGATTAAAATGATAGATTTTTTAACCAGGGACCTCTCGCAACCTAAGCCATAATCATACCCCTAAACCAACGATCTGTTTGGTCAAAGAATTATCACTTTCCACAAAAATGACAGTCAAGATATGAGTCGATGTCTCCATGTTGCCAATGAGCTTCAAATAGCATTGGTGGTATAGTGGTGAGCATAGCTGCCTTCCAAGCAGTTGACCCGGGTTCGATTCCCGGCCAATGCAGAGGAAGAGAAAGTCATCTCTTTTAGGGGCTGGATGTCATTTCAAGTGTACGACATTTGAATCATTATCGTTGTTCGTGGAAGTCAGAATTGCTCCAACATTCTGCAGGTTGTCAAAAATAATAAAAGTTGTGCGATGTTGAACCAACAAGTGCATATCAAAATAGATTTGCAGTCCATCGCCAAAACCATTCAGCCACCTTGTCCTGCGCCCAAGAGGTGATAGTTGGCGTTCCGACCAGTGGCCCATATAGTCTTCTCACAAAAACATCTCTAGCTTCCGAACCGTTTAACCTACAAATTCCTATGACCACTCTATGGAAAGGGGAGACCCTCACGAACACGGTGGTATTCTCAATTTTTCTCTACATCCCCCACAAGTGTCAGGAGACTCGTCTGAAGTCAGAACCGTCTATGTGCCAACTTCTGTTTGTAGAATCCAAAATCTTTGGGCTACAAACCAATGTGACCCCACTTGTCGCAATGTTCTCCGTTTTGCCCTACGTTCCCCACAAGTGTCACGGGACTAATCTGAAGGTAACCTGTAGTGATTAAAATGATAGATTTTTTAACCAGGGACCTCTCGCAACCTAAGCCATAATCATACCCCTAAACCAACGATCTGTTTGGTCAAAGAATTATCACTTTCCACAAAAATGACAGTCAAGATATGAGTCGATGTCTCCATGTTGCCAATGAGCTTCAAATAGCATTGGTGGTATAGTGGTGAGCATAGCTGCCTTCCAAGCAGTTGACCCGGGTTCGATTCCCGGCCAATGCAGAGGAAGAGAAAGTCATCTCTTTTAGGGGCTGGATGTCATTTCAAGTGTACGACATTTGAATCATTATCGTTGTTCGTGGAAGTCAGAATTGCTCCAACATTCTGCAGGTTGTCAAAAATAATAAAAGTTGTGCGATGTTGAACCAACAAGTGCATATCAAAATAGATTTGCAGTCCATCGCCAAAACCATTCAGCCACCTTGTCCTGCGCCCAAGAGGTGATAGTTGGCGTTCCGACCAGTGGCCCATATAGTCTTCTCACAAAAACATCTCTAGCTTCCGAACCGTTTAACCTACAAATTCCTATGACCACTCTATGGAAAGGGGAGACCCTCACGAACACGGTGGTATTCTCAATTTTTCTCTACATCCCCCACAAGTGTCAGGAGACTCGTCTGAAGTCAGAACCGTCTATGTGCCAACTTCTGTTTGTAGAATCCAAAATCTTTGGGCTACAAACCAATGTGACCCCACTTGTCGCAATGTTCTCCGTTTTGCCCTACGTTCCCCACAAGTGTCACGGGACTAATCTGAAGGTAACCTGTAGTGATTAAAATGATAGATTTTTTAACCAGGGACCTCTCGCAACCTAAGCCATAATCATACCCCTAAACCAACGATCTGTTTGGTCAAAGAATTATCACTTTCCACAAAAATGACAGTCAAGATATGAGTCGATGTCTCCATGTTGCCAATGAGCTTCAAATAGCATTGGTGGTATAGTGGTGAGCATAGCTGCCTTCCAAGCAGTTGACCCGGGTTCGATTCCCTTGCCAATGCAGAGGAAGAGAAAGTCATCTCTTTTAGGGGCTGGATGTCATTTCAAGTGTACGACATTTGAATCATTATCGTTGTTCGTGGAAGTCAGAATTGCTCCAACATTCTGCAGGTTGTCAAAAATAATAAAAGTTGTGCGATGTTGAACCAACAAGTGCATATCAAAATAGATTTGCAGTCCATCGCCAAAACCATTCAGCCACCTTGTCCTGCGCCCAAGAGGTGATAGTTGGCGTTCCGACCAGTGGCCCATATAGTCTTCTCACAAAAACATCTCTAGCTTCCGAACCGTTTAACCTACAAATTCCTATGACCACTCTATGGAAAGGGGAGACCCTCACGAACACGGTGGTATTCTCAATTTTCTCTACATCCCCCACAAGTGTCAGGAGACTCGTCTGAAGTCAGAACCGTCTATGTGCCAACTTCTGTTTGTAGAATCCAAAATCTTTGGGCTACAAACCAATGTGACCCCACTTGTCGCAATGTTCTCCGTTTTGCCCTACGTTCCCCACAAGTGTCACGGGACTAATCTGAAGGTAACCTGTAGTGATTAAAATGATAGATTTTTTAACCAGGGACCTCTCGCAACCTAAGCCATAATCATACCCCTAAACCAACGATCTGTTTGGTCAAAGAATTATCACTTTCCACAAAAATGACAGTCAAGATATGAGTCGATGTCTCCATGTTGCCAATGAGCTTCAAATAGCATTGGTGGTATAGTGGTGAGCATAGCTGCCTTCCAAGCAGTTGACCCGGGTTCGATTCCCGCCAATGCAGAGGAAGAGAAAGTCATCTCTTTTAGGGGCTGGATGTCATTTCAAGTGTACGACATTTGAATCATTATCGTTGTTCGTGGAAGTCAGAATTGCTCCAACATTCTGCAGGTTGTCAAAAATAATAAAAGTTGTGCGATGTTGAACCAACAAGTGCATATCAAAATAGATTTGCAGTCCATCGCCAAAACCATTCAGCCACCTTGTCCTGCGCCCAAGAGGTGATAGTTGGCGTTCCGACCAGTGGCCCATATAGTCTTCTCACAAAAACATCTCTAGCTTCCGAACCGTTTAACCTACAAATTCCTATGACCACTCTATGGAAAGGGGAGACCCTCACGAACACGGTGGTATTCTCAATTTTTCTCTACATCCCCCACAAGTGTCAGGAGACTCGTCTGAAGTCAGAACCGTCTATGTGCCAACTTCTGTTTGTAGAATCCAAAATCTTTGGGCTACAAACCAATGTGACCCCACTTGTCGCAATGTTCTCCGTTTTGCCCTACGTTCCCCACAAGTGTCACGGGACTAATCTGAAGGTAACCTGTAGTGATTAAAATGATAGATTTTTTAACCAGGGACCTCTCGCAACCTAAGCCATAATCATACCCCTAAACCAACGATCTGTTTGGTCAAAGAATTATCACTTTCCACAAAAATGACAGTCAAGATATGAGTCGATGTCTCCATGTTGCCAATGAGCTTCAAATAGCATTGGTGGTATAGTGGTGAGCATAGCTGCCTTCCAAGCAGTTGACCTGGGTTTGATTCCCTTGCCAATGCAGAGGAAGAGAAAGTCATCTCTTTTAGGGGCTGGATGTCATTTCAAGTGTACGACATTTGAATCATTATCGTTGTTCGTGGAAGTCAGAATTGCTCCAACATTCTGCAGGTTGTCAAAAATAATAAAAGTTGTGCGATGTTGAACCAACAAGTGCATATCAAAATAGATTTGCAGTCCATCGCCAAAACCATTCAGCCACCTTGTCCTGCGCCCAAGAGGTGATAGTTGGCGTTCCGACCAGTGGCCCATATAGTCTTCTCACAAAAACATCTCTAGCTTCCGAACCGTTTAACCTACAAATTCCTATGACCACTCTATGGAAAGGGGAGACCCTCACGAACACGGTGGTATTCTCAATTTTTCTCTACATCCCCCACAAGTGTCAGGAGACTCGTCTGAAGTCAGAACCGTCTATGTGCCAACTTCTGTTTGTAGAATCCAAAATCTTTGGGCTACAAACCAATGTGACCCCACTTGTCGCAATGTTCTCCGTTTTGCCCTACGTTCCCCACAAGTGTCACGGGACTAATCTGAAGGTAACCTGTAGTGATTAAAATGATAGATTTTTTAACCAGGGACCTCTCGCAACCTAAGCCATAATCATACCCCTAAACCAACGATCTGTTTGGTCAAAGAATTATCACTTTCCACAAAAATGACAGTCAAGATATGAGTCGATGTCTCCATGTTGCCAATGAGCTTCAAATAGCATTGGTGGTATAGTGGTGAGCATAGCTGCCTTCCAAGCAGTTGACCCGGGTTCGATTCCCTTGCCAATGCAGAGGAAGAGAAAGTCATCTCTTTTAGGGGCTGGATGTCATTTCAAGTGTACGACATTTGAATCATTATCGTTGTTCGTGGAAGTCAGAATTGCTCCAACATTCTGCAGGTTGTCAAAAATAATAAAAGTTGTGCGATGTTGAACCAACAAGTGCATATCAAAATAGATTTGCAGTCCATCGCCAAAACCATTCAGCCACCTTGTCCTGCGCCCAAGAGGTGATAGTTGGCGTTCCGACCAGTGGCCCATATAGTCTTCTCACAAAAACATCTCTAGCTTCCGAACCGTTTAACCTACAAATTCCTATGACCACTCTATGGAAAGGGGAGACCCTCACGAACACGGTGGTATTCTCAATTTTTCTCTACATCCCCCACAAGTGTCAGGAGACTCGTCTGAAGTCAGAACCGTCTATGTGCCAACTTCTGTTTGTAGAATCCAAAATCTTTGGGCTACAAACCAATGTGACCCCACTTGTCGCAATGTTCTCCGTTTTGCCCTACGTTCCCCACAAGTGTCACGGGACTAATCTGAAGGTAACCTGTAGTGATTAAAATGATAGATTTTTTAACCAGGGACCTCTCGCAACCTAAGCCATAATCATACCCCTAAACCAACGATCTGTTTGGTCAAAGAATTATCACTTTCCACAAAAATGACAGTCAAGATATGAGTCGATGTCTCCATGTTGCCAATGAGCTTCAAATAGCATTGGTGGTATAGTGGTGAGCATAGCTGCCTTCCAAGCAGTTGACCTGGGTTCGATTCCCGGCCAATGCAGAGGAAGAGAAAGTCATCTCTTTTAGGGGCTGGATGTCATTTCAAGTGTACGACATTTGAATCATTATCGTTGTTCGTGGAAGTCAGAATTGCTCCAACATTCTGCAGGTTGTCAAAAATAATAAAAGTTGTGCGATGTTGAACCAACAAGTGCATATCAAAATAGATTTGCAGTCCATCGCCAAAACCATTCAGCCACCTTGTCCTGCGCCCAAGAGGTGATAGTTGGCGTTCCGACCAGTGGCCCATATAGTCTTCTCACAAAAACATCTCTAGCTTCCGAACCGTTTAACCTACACAAATTCCTATGACCACTCTATGGAAAGGGGAGACCCTCACGAACACGGTGGTATTCTCAATTTTTCTCTACATCCCCCACAAGTGTCAGGAGACTCGTCTGAAGTCAGAACCGTCTATGTGCCAACTTCTGTTTGTAGAATCCAAAATCTTTGGGCTACAAACCAATGTGACCCCACTTGTCGCAATGTTCTCCGTTTTGCCCTACGTTCCCCACAAGTGTCACGGGACTAATCTGAAGGTAACCTGTAGTGATTAAAATGATAGATTTTTTAACCAGGGACCTCTCGCAACCTAAGCCATAATCATACCCCTAAACCAACGATCTGTTTGGTCAAAGAATTATCACTTTCCACAAAAATGACAGTCAAGATATGAGTCGATGTCTCCATGTTGCCAATGAGCTTCAAATAGCATTGGTGGTATAGTGGTGAGCATAGCTGCCTTCCAAGCAGTTGACCCGGGTTCGATTCCCTTGCCAATGCAGAGGAAGAGAAAGTCATCTCTTTTAGGGGCTGGATGTCATTTCAAGTGTACGACATTTGAATCATTATCGTTGTTCGTGGAAGTCAGAATTGCTCCAACATTCTGCAGGTTGTCAAAAATAATAAAAGTTGTGCGATGTTGAACCAACAAGTGCATATCAAAATAGATTTGCAGTCCATCGCCAAAACCATTCAGCCACCTTGTCCTGCGCCCAAGAGGTGATAGTTGGCGTTCCGACCAGTGGCCCATATAGTCTTCTCACAAAAACATCTCTAGCTTCCGAACCGTTTAACCTACAAATTCCTATGACCACTCTATGGAAAGGGGAGACCCTCACGAACACGGTGGTATTCTCAATTTTTCTCTACATCCCCCACAAGTGTCAGGAGACTCGTCTGAAGTCAGAACCGTCTATGTGCCAACTTCTGTTTGTAGAATCCAAAATCTTTGGGCTACAAACCAATGTGACCCCACTTGTCGCAATGTTCTCCGTTTTGCCCTACGTTCCCCACAAGTGTCACGGGACTAATCTGAAGGTAACCTGTAGTGATTAAAATGATAGATTTTTTAACCAGGGACCTCTCGCAACCTAAGCCATAATCATACCCCTAAACCAACGATCTGTTTGGTCAAAGAATTATCACTTTCCACAAAAATGACAGTCAAGATATGAGTCGATGTCTCCATGTTGCCAATGAGCTTCAAATAGCATTGGTGGTATAGTGGTGAGCATAGCTGCCTTCCAAGCAGTTGACCTGGGTTCGATTCCCTTGCCAATGCAGAGGAAGAGAAAGTCATCTCTTTTAGGGGCTGGATGTCATTTCAAGTGTACGACATTTGAATCATTATCGTTGTTCGTGGAAGTCAGAATTGCTCCAACATTCTGCAGGTTGTCAAAAATAATAAAAGTTGTGCGATGTTGAACCAACAAGTGCATATCAAAATAGATTTGCAGTCCATCGCCAAAACCATTCAGCCACCTTGTCCTGCGCCCAAGAGGTGATAGTTGGCGTTCCGACCAGTGGCCCATATAGTCTTCTCACAAAAACATCTCTAGCTTCCGAACCGTTTAACCTACAAATTCCTATGACCACTCTATGGAAAGGGGAGACCCTCACGAACACGGTGGTATTCTCAATTTTTCTCTACATCCCCCACAAGTGTCAGGAGACTCGTCTGAAGTCAGAACCGTCTATGTGCCAACTTCTGTTTGTAGAATCCAAAATCTTTGGGCTACAAACCAATGTGACCCCACTTGTCGCAATGTTCTCCGTTTTGCCCTACGTTCCCCACAAGTGTCACGGGACTAATCTGAAGGTAACCTGTAGTGATTAAAATGATAGATTTTTTAACCAGGGACCTCTCGCAACCTAAGCCATAATCATACCCCTAAACCAACGATCTGTTTGGTCAAAGAATTATCACTTTCCACAAAAATGACAGTCAAGATATGAGTCGATGTCTCCATGTTGCCAATGAGCTTCAAATAGCATTGGTGGTATAGTGGTGAGCATAGCTGCCTTCCAAGCAGTTGACCTGGGTTTGATTCCCGGCCAATGCAGAGGAAGAGAAAGTCATCTCTTTTAGGGGCTGGATGTCATTTCAAGTGTACGACATTTGAATCATTATCGTTGTTCGTGGAAGTCAGAATTGCTCCAACATTCTGCAGGTTGTCAAAAATAATAAAAGTTGTGCGATGTTGAACCAACAAGTGCATATCAAAATAGATTTGCAGTCCATCGCCAAAACCATTCAGCCACCTTGTCCTGCGCCCAAGAGGTGATAGTTGGCGTTCCGACCAGTGGCCCATATAGTCTTCTCACAAAAACATCTCTAGCTTCCGAACCGTTTAACCTACAAATTCCTATGACCACTCTATGGAAAGGGGAGACCCTCACGAACACGGTGGTATTCTCAATTTTCTCTACATCCCCCACAAGTGTCAGGAGACTCGTCTGAAGTCAGAACCGTCTATGTGCCAACTTCTGTTTGTAGAATCCAAAATCTTTGGGCTACAAACCAATGTGACCCCACTTGTCGCAATGTTCTCCGTTTTGCCCTACGTTCCCCACAAGTGTCACGGGACTAATCTGAAGGTAACCTGTAGTGATTAAAATGATAGATTTTTTAACCAGGGACCTCTCGCAACCTAAGCCATAATCATACCCCTAAACCAACGATCTGTTTGGTCAAAGAATTATCACTTTCCACAAAAATGACAGTCAAGATATGAGTCGATGTCTCCATGTTGCCAATGAGCTTCAAATAGCATTGGTGGTATAGTGGTGAGCATAGCTGCCTTCCAAGCAGTTGACCCGGGTTCGATTCCCGGCCAATGCAGAGGAAGAGAAAGTCATCTCTTTTAGGGGCTGGATGTCATTTCAAGTGTACGACATTTGAATCATTATCGTTGTTCGTGGAAGTCAGAATTGCTCCAACATTCTGCAGGTTGTCAAAAATAATAAAAGTTGTGCGATGTTGAACCAACAAGTGCATATCAAAATAGTTGCAGTCCATCGCCAAAACCATTCAGCCACCTTGTCCTGCGCCCAAGAGGTGATAGTTGGCGTTCCGACCAGTGGCCCATATAGTCTTCTCACAAAAACATCTCTAGCTTCCGAACCGTTTAACCTACAAATTCCTATGACCACTCTATGGAAAGGGGAGACCCTCACGAACACGGTGGTATTCTCAATTTTCTCTACATCCCCCACAAGTGTCAGGAGACTCGTCTGAAGTCAGAACCGTCTATGTGCCAACTTCTGTTTGTAGAATCCAAAATCTTTGGGCTACAAACCAATGTGACCCCACTTGTCGCAATGTTCTCCGTTTTGCCCTACGTTCCCCACAAGTGTCACGGGACTAATCTGAAGGTAACCTGTAGTGATTAAAATGATAGATTTTTTAACCAGGGACCTCTCGCAACCTAAGCCATAATCATACCCCTAAACCAACGATCTGTTTGGTCAAAGAATTATCACTTTCCACAAAAATGACAGTCAAGATATGAGTCGATGTCTCCATGTTGCCAATGAGCTTCAAATAGCATTGGTGGTATAGTGGTGAGCATAGCTGCCTTCCAAGCAGTTGACCCGGGTTTGATTCCCGGCCAATGCAGAGGAAGAGAAAGTCATCTCTTTTAGGGGCTGGATGTCATTTCAAGTGTACGACATTTGAATCATTATCGTTGTTCGTGGAAGTCAGAATTGCTCCAACATTCTGCAGGTTGTCAAAAATAATAAAAGTTGTGCGATGTTGAACCAACAAGTGCATATCAAAATAGATTTGCAGTCCATCGCCAAAACCATTCAGCCACCTTGTCCTGCGCCCAAGAGGTGATAGTTGGCGTTCCGACCAGTGGCCCATATAGTCTTCTCACAAAAACATCTCTAGCTTCCGAACCGTTTAACCTACAAATTCCTATGACCACTCTATGGAAAGGGGAGACCCTCACGAACACGGTGGTATTCTCAATTTTTCTCTACATCCCCCACAAGTGTCAGGAGACTCGTCTGAAGTCAGAACCGTCTATGTGCCAACTTCTGTTTGTAGAATCCAAAATCTTTGGGCTACAAACCAATGTGACCCCACTTGTCGCAATGTTCTCCGTTTTGCCCTACGTTCCCCACAAGTGTCACGGGACTAATCTGAAGGTAACCTGTAGTGATTAAAATGATAGATTTTTTAACCAGGGACCTCTCGCAACCTAAGCCATAATCATACCCCTAAACCAACGATCTGTTTGGTCAAAGAATTATCACTTTCCACAAAAATGACAGTCAAGATATGAGTCGATGTCTCCATGTTGCCAATGAGCTTCAAATAGCATTGGTGGTATAGTGGTGAGCATAGCTGCCTTCCAAGCAGTTGACCCGGGTTTGATTCCCGGCCAATGCAGAGGAAGAGAAAGTCATCTCTTTTAGGGGCTGGATGTCATTTCAAGTGTACGACATTTGAATCATTATCGTTGTTCGTGGAAGTCAGAATTGCTCCAACATTCTGCAGGTTGTCAAAAATAATAAAAGTTGTGCGATGTTGAACCAACAAGTGCATATCAAAATAGATTTGCAGTCCATCGCCAAAACCATTCAGCCACCTTGTCCTGCGCCCAAGAGGTGATAGTTGGCGTTCCGACCAGTGGCCCATATAGTCTTCTCACAAAAACATCTCTAGCTTCCGAACCGTTTAACCTACAAATTCGTATGACCACTCTATGGAAAGGGGAGACCCTCACGAACACGGTGGTATTCTCAATTTTCTCTACATCCCCCACAAGTGTCAGGAGACTCGTCTGAAGTCAGAACCGTCTATGTGCCAACTTCTTTTTGTAGAATCCAAAATCTTTGGGCTACAAACCAATGTGACCCCACTTGTCGCAATGTTCTCCGTTTTGCCCTACGTTCCCCACAAGTGTCACGGGACTAATCTGAAGGTAACCTGTAGTGATTAAAATGATAGATTTTTTAACCAGGGACCTCTCGCAACCTAAGCCAACGATCTGTTTGGTCAAAGAATTATCACTTTCCACAAAAATGACAGTCAAGATATGAGTCGATGTCTCCATGTTGCCAATGAGCTTCAAATAGCATTGGTGGTATAGTGGTGAGCATAGCTGCCTTCCAAGCAGTTGACCCGGGTTCGATTCCCGGCCAATGCAGAGGAAGAGAAAGTCATCTCTTTTAGGGGCTGGATGTCATTTCAAGTGTACGACATTTGAATCATTATCGTTGTTCGTGGAAGTCAGAATTGCTCCAACATTCTGCAGGTTGTCAAAAATAATAAAAGTTGTGCGATGTTGAACCAACAAGTGCATATCAAAATAGATTTGCAGTCCATCGCCAAAACCATTCAGCCACCTTGTCCTGCGCCCAAGAGGTGATAGTTGGCGTTCCGACCAGTGGCCCATATAGTCTTCTCACAAAAACATCTCTAGCTTCCGAACCGTTTAACCTACAAATTCCTATGACCACTCTATGGAAAGGGGAGACCCTCACGAACACGGTGGTATTCTCAATTTTTCTCTACATCCCCCACAAGTGTCAGGAGACTCGTCTGAAGTCAGAACCGTCTATGTGCCAACTTCTGTTTGTAGAATCCAAAATCTTTGGGCTACAAACCAATGTGACCCCACTTGTCGCAATGTTCTCCGTTTTGCCCTACGTTCCCCACAAGTGTCACGGGACTAATCTGAAGGTAACCTGTAGTGATTAAAATGATAGATTTTTTAACCAGGGACCTCTCGCAACCTAAGCCATAATCATACCCCTAAACCAACGATCTGTTTGGTCAAAGAATTATCACTTTCCACAAAAATGACAGTCAAGATATGAGTCGATGTCTCCATGTTGCCAATGAGCTTCAAATAGCATTGGTGGTATAGTGGTGAGCATAGCTGCCTTCCAAGCAGTTGACCCGGGTTATGATTCCCGGCCAATGCAGAGAAAGAGAAAGTCATCTCTTTTAGGGGCTGGATGTCATTTCAAGGTACGACATTTGAATCATTATCGTTGTTCGTGGAAGTCAGAATTGCTCCAACATTCTGCAGGTTGTCAAAAATAATAAAAGTTGTGCGATGTTGAACCAACAAGTGCATATCAAAATAGATTTGCAGTCCATCGCCAAAACCATTCAGCCACCTTGTCCTGCGCCCAAGAGGTGATAGTTGGCGTTCCGACCAGTGGCCCATATAGTCTTCTCACAAAAACATCTCTAGCTTCCGAACCGTTTAACCTACAAATTCCTATGACCACTCTATGGAAAGGGGAGACCCTCACGAACACGGTGGTATTCTCAATTTTTCTCTACATCCCCCACAAGTGTCAGGAGACTCGTCTGAAGTCAGAACCGTCTATGTGCCAACTTCTTTTTGTAGAATCCAAAATCTTTGGGCTACAAACCAATGTGACCCCACTTGTCGCAATGTTCTCCGTTTTGCCCTACGTTCCCCACAAGTGTCACGGGACTAATCTGAAGGTAACCTGTAGTGATTAAAATGATAGATTTTTTAACCAGGGACCTCTCGCAACCTAAGCCATAATCATACCCCTAAACCAACGATCTGTTTGGTCAAAGAATTATCACTTTCCACAAAAATGACAGTCAAGATATGAGTCGATGTCTCCATGTTGCCAATGAGCTTCAAATAGCATTGGTGGTATAGTGGTGAGCATAGCTGCCTTCCAAGCAGTTGACCCGGGTTCGATTCCCTTGCCAATGCAGAGGAAGAGAAAGTCATCTCTTTTAGGGGCTGGATGTCATTTCAAGTGTACGACATTTGAATCATTATCGTTGTTCGTGGAAGTCAGAATTGCTCCAACATTCTGCAGGTTGTCAAAAATAATAAAAGTTGTGCGATGTTGAACCAACAAGTGCATATCAAAATAGATTTGCAGTCCATCGCCAAAACCATTCAGCCACCTTGTCCTGCGCCCAAGAGGTGATAGTTGGCGTTCCGACCAGTGGCCCATATAGTCTTCTCACAAAAAACATCTCTAGCTTCCGAACCGTTTAACCTACAAATTCCTATGACCACTCTATGGAAAGGGGAGACCCTCACGAACACGGTGGTATTCTCAATTTTTCTCTACATCCCCCACAAGTGTCAGGAGACTCGTCTGAAGTCAGAACCGTCTATGTGCCAACTTCTGTTTGTAGAATCCAAAATCTTTGGGCTACAAACCAATGTGACCCCACTTGTCGCAATGTTCTCCGTTTTGCCCTACGTTCCCCACAAGTGTCACGGGACTAATCTGAAGGTAACCTGTAGTGATTAAAATGATAGATTTTTTAACCAGGGACCTCTCGCAACCTAAGCCATAATCATACCCCTAAACCAACGATCTGTTTGGTCAAAGAATTATCACTTTCCACAAAAATGACAGTCAAGATATGAGTCGATGTCTCCATGTTGCCAATGAGCTTCAAATAGCATTGGTGGTATAGTGGTGAGCATAGCTGCCTTCCAAGCAGTTGACCCGGGTTTGATTCCCGCCAATGCAGAGGAAGAGAAAGTCATCTCTTTTAGGGGCTGGATGTCATTTCAAGTGTACGACATTTGAATCATTATCGTTGTTCGTGGAAGTCAGAATTGCTCCAACATTCTGCAGGTTGTCAAAAATAATAAAAGTTGTGCGATGTTGAACCAACAAGTGCATATCAAAATAGATTTGCAGTCCATCGCCAAAACCATTCAGCCACCTTGTCCTGCGCCCAAGAGGTGATAGTTGGCGTTCCGACCAGTGGCCCATATAGTCTTCTCACAAAAACATCTCTAGCTTCCGAACCGTTTAACCTACAAATTCCTATGACCACTCTATGGAAAGGGGAGACCCTCACGAACACGGTGGTATTCTCAATTTTTCTCTACATCCCCCACAAGTGTCAGGAGACTCGTCTGAAGTCAGAACCGTCTATGTGCCAACTTCTTTTGTAGAATCCAAAATCTTTGGGCTACAAACCAATGTGACCCCACTTGTCGCAATGTTCTCCGTTTTGCCCTACGTTCCCCACAAGTGTCACGGGACTAATCTGAAGGTAACCTGTAGTGATTAAAATGATAGATTTTTTAACCAGGGACCTCTCGCAACCTAAGCCATAATCATACCCCTAAACCAACGATCTGTTTGGTCAAAGAATTATCACTTTCCACAAAAATGACAGTCAAGATATGAGTCGATGTCTCCATGTTGCCAATGAGCTTCAAATAGCATTGGTGGTATAGTGGTGAGCATAGCTGCCTTCCAAGCAGTTGACCCGGGTTCGATTCCCGGCCAATGCAGAGGAAGAGAAAGTCATCTCTTTTAGGGGCTGGATGTCATTTCAAGTGTACGACATTTGAATCATTATCGTTGTTCGTGGAAGTCAGAATTGCTCCAACATTCTGCAGGTTGTCAAAAATAATAAAAGTTGTGCGATGTTGAACCAACAAGTGCATATCAAAATAGATTTGCAGTCCATCGCCAAAACCATTCAGCCACCTTGTCCTGCGCCCAAGAGGTGATAGTTGGCGTTCCGACCAGTGGCCCATATAGTCTTCTCACAAAAACATCTCTAGCTTCCGAACCGTTTAACCTACAAATTCGTATGACCACTCTATGGAAAGGGGAGACCCTCACGAACACGGTGGTATTCTCAATTTTTCTCTACATCCCCCACAAGTGTCAGGAGACTCGTCTGAAGTCAGAACCGTCTATGTGCCAACTTCTGTTTGTAGAATCCAAAATCTTTGGGCTACAAACCAATGTGACCCCACTTGTCGCAATGTTCTCCGTTTTGCCCTACGTTCCCCACAAGTGTCACGGGACTAATCTGAAGGTAACCTGTAGTGATTAAAATGATAGATTTTTTAACCAGGGACCTCTCGCAACCTAAGCCATAATCATACCCCTAAACCAACGATCTGTTTGGTCAAAGAATTATCACTTTCCACAAAAATGACAGTCAAGATATGAGTCGATGTCTCCATGTTGCCAATGAGCTTCAAAATAGCATTGGTGGTATAGTGGTGAGCATAGCTGCCTTCCAAGCAGTTGACCCGGGTTCGATTCCCGGCCAATGCAGAGGAAGAGAAAGTCATCTCTTTTAGGGGCTGGATGTCATTTCAAGTGTACGACATTTGAATCATTATCGTTGTTCGTGGAAGTCAGAATTGCTCCAACATTCTGCAGGTTGTCAAAAATAATAAAAGTTGTGCGATGTTGAACCAACAAGTGCATATCAAAATAGATTTGCAGTCCATCGCCAAAACCATTCAGCCACCTTGTCCTGCGCCCAAGAGGTGATAGTTGGCGTTCCGACCAGTGGCCCATATAGTCTTCTCACAAAAACATCTCTAGCTTCCGAACCGTTTAACCTACAAATTCCTATGACCACTCTATGGAAAGGGGAGACCCTCACGAACACGGTGGTATTCTCAATTTTTCTCTACATCCCCCACAAGTGTCAGGAGACTCGTCTGAAGTCAGAACCGTCTATGTGCCAACTTCTGTTTGTAGAATCCAAAATCTTTGGGCTACAAACCAATGTGACCCCACTTGTCGCAATGTTCTCCGTTTTGCCCTACGTTCCCCACAAGTGTCACGGGACTAATCTGAAGGTAACCTGTAGTGATTAAAATGATAGATTTTTTAACCAGGGACCTCTCGCAACCTAAGCCATAATCATACCCCTAAACCAACGATCTGTTTGGTCAAAGAATTATCACTTTCCACAAAAATGACAGTCAAGATATGAGTCGATGTCTCCATGTTGCCAATGAGCTTCAAATAGCATTGGTGGTATAGTGGTGAGCATAGCTGCCTTCCAAGCAGTTGACCCGGGTTTGATTCCCGGCCAATGCAGAGGAAGAGAAAGTCATCTCTTTTAGGGGCTGGATGTCATTTCAAGTGTACGACATTTGAATCATTATCGTTGTTCGTGGAAGTCAGAATTGCTCCAACATTCTGCAGGTTGTCAAAAATAATAAAAGTTGTGCGATGTTGAACCAACAAGTGCATATCAAAATAGATTTGCAGTCCATCGCCAAAACCATTCAGCCACCTTGTCCTGCGCCCAAGAGGTGATAGTTGGCGTTCCGACCAGTGGCCCATATAGTCTTCTCACAAAAACATCTCTAGCTTCCGAACCGTTTAACCTACAAATTCCTATGACCACTCTATGGAAAGGGGAGACCCTCACGAACACGGTGGTATTCTCAATTTTTCTCTACATCCCCCACAAGTGTCAGGAGACTCGTCTGAAGTCAGAACCGTCTATGTGCCAACTTCTTTTGTAGAATCCAAAATCTTTGGGCTACAAACCAATGTGACCCCACTTGTCGCAATGTTCTCCGTTTTGCCCTACGTTCCCCACAAGTGTCACGGGACTAATCTGAAGGTAACCTGTAGTGATTAAAATGATAGATTTTTTAACCAGGGACCTCTCGCAACCTAAGCCATAATCATACCCCTAAACCAACGATCTGTTTGGTCAAAGAATTATCACTTTCCACAAAAATGACAGTCAAGATATGAGTCGATGTCTCCATGTTGCCAATGAGCTTCAAATAGCATTGGTGGTATAGTGGTGAGCATAGCTGCCTTCCAAGCAGTTGACCCGGGTTTGATTCCCGGCCAATGCAGAGGAAGAGAAAGTCATCTCTTTTAGGGGCTGGATGTCATTTCAAGTGTACGACATTTGAATCATTATCGTTGTTCGTGGAAGTCAGAATTGCTCCAACATTCTGCAGGTTGTCAAAAATAATAAAAGTTGTGCGATGTTGAACCAACAAGTGCATATCAAAATAGATTTGCAGTCCATCGCCAAAACCATTCAGCCACCTTGTCCTGCGCCCAAGAGGTGATAGTTGGCGTTCCGACCAGTGGCCCATATAGTCTTCTCACAAAAACATCTCTAGCTTCCGAACCGTTTAACCTACAAATTCCTATGACCACTCTATGGAAAGGGGAGACCCTCACGAACACGGTGGTATTCTCAATTTTTCTCTACATCCCCCACAAGTGTCAGGAGACTCGTCTGAAGTCAGAACCGTCTATGTGCCAACTTCTGTTTGTAGAATCCAAAATCTTTGGGCTACAAACCAATGTGACCCCACTTGTCGCAATGTTCTCCGTTTTGCCCTACGTTCCCCACAAGTGTCACGGGACTAATCTGAAGGTAACCTGTAGTGATTAAAATGATAGATTTTTTAACCAGGGACCTCTCGCAACCTAAGCCATAATCATACCCCTAAACCAACGATCTGTTTGGTCAAAGAATTATCACTTTCCACAAAAATGACAGTCAAGATATGAGTCGATGTCTCCATGTTGCCAATGAGCTTCAAATAGCATTGGTGGTATAGTGGTGAGCATAGCTGCCTTCCAAGCAGTTGACCCGGGTTTGATTCCCGGCCAATGCAGAGGAAGAGAAAGTCATCTCTTTTAGGGGCTGGATGTCATTTCAAGTGTACGACATTTGAATCATTATCGTTGTTCGTGGAAGTCAGAATTGCTCCAACATTCTGCAGGTTGTCAAAAATAATAAAAGTTGTGCGATGTTGAACCAACAAGTGCATATCAAAATAGATTTGCAGTCCATCGCCAAAACCATTCAGCCACCTTGTCCTGCGCCCAAGAGGTGATAGTTGGCGTTCCGACCAGTGGCCCATATAGTCTTCTCACAAAAACATCTCTAGCTTCCGAACCGTTTAACCTACAAATTCCTATGACCACTCTATGGAAAGGGGAGACCCTCACGAACACGGTGGTATTCTCAATTTTTCTCTACATCCCCCACAAGTGTCAGGAGACTCGTCTGAAGTCAGAACCGTCTATGTGCCAACTTCTGTTTGTAGAATCCAAAATCTTTGGGCTACAAACCAATGTGACCCCACTTGTCGCAATGTTCTCCGTTTTGCCCTACGTTCCCCACAAGTGTCACGGGACTAATCTGAAGGTAACCTGTAGTGATTAAAATGATAGATTTTTTAACCAGGGACCTCTCGCAACCTAAGCCATAATCATACCCCTAAACCAACGATCTGTTTGGTCAAAGAATTATCACTTTCCACAAAAATGACAGTCAAGATATGAGTCGATGTCTCCATGTTGCCAATGAGCTTCAAATAGCATTGGTGGTATAGTGGTGAGCATAGCTGCCTTCCAAGCAGTTGACCCGGGTTCGATTCCCGGCCAATGCAGAGGAAGAGAAAGTCATCTCTTTTAGGGGCTGGATGTCATTTCAAGTGTACGACATTTGAATCATTATCGTTGTTCGTGGAAGTCAGAATTGCTCCAACATTCTGCAGGTTGTCAAAAATAATAAAAGTTGTGCGATGTTGAACCAACAAGTGCATATCAAAATAGATTTGCAGTCCATCGCCAAAACCATTCAGCCACCTTGTCCTGCGCCCAAGAGGTGATAGTTGGCGTTCCGACCAGTGGCCCATATAGTCTTCTCACAAAAACATCTCTAGCTTCCGAACCGTTTAACCTACAAATTCCTATGACCACTCTATGGAAAGGGGAGACCCTCACGAACACGGTGGTATTCTCAATTTTTCTCTACATCCCCCACAAGTGTCAGGAGACTCGTCTGAAGTCAGAACCGTCTATGTGCCAACTTCTGTTTGTAGAATCCAAAATCTTTGGGCTACAAACCAATGTGACCCCACTTGTCGCAATGTTCTCCGTTTTGCCCTACGTTCCCCACAAGTGTCACGGGACTAATCTGAAGGTAACCTGTAGTGATTAAAATGATAGATTTTTTAACCAGGGACCTCTCGCAACCTAAGCCATAATCATACCCCTAAACCAACGATCTGTTTGGTCAAAGAATTATCACTTTCCACAAAAATGACAGTCAAGATATGAGTCGATGTCTCCATGTTGCCAATGAGCTTCAAATAGCATTGGTGGTATAGTGGTGAGCATAGCTGCCTTCCAAGCAGTTGACCCGGGTTTGATTCCCGGCCAATGCAGAGGAAGAGAAAGTCATCTCTTTTAGGGGCTGGATGTCATTTCAAGTGTACGACATTTGAATCATTATCGTTGTTCGTGGAAGTCAGAATTGCTCCAACATTCTGCAGGTTGTCAAAAATAATAAAAGTTGTGCGATGTTGAACCAACAAGTGCATATCAAAATAGATTTGCAGTCCATCGCCAAAACCATTCAGCCACCTTGTCCTGCGCCCAAGAGGTGATAGTTGGCGTTCCGACCAGTGGCCCATATAGTCTTCTCACAAAAACATCTCTAGCTTCCGAACCGTTTAACCTACAAATTCGTATGACCACTCTATGGAAAGGGGAGACCCTCACGAACACGGTGGTATTCTCAATTTTTCTCTACATCCCCCACAAGTGTCAGGAGACTCGTCTGAAGTCAGAACCGTCTATGTGCCAACTTCTGTTTGTAGAATCCAAAATCTTTGGGCTACAAACCAATGTGACCCCACTTGTCGCAATGTTCTCCGTTTTGCCCTACGTTCCCCACAAGTGTCACGGGACTAATCTGAAGGTAACCTGTAGTGATTAAAATGATAGATTTTTTAACCAGGGACCTCTCGCAACCTAAGCCATAATCATACCCCTAAACCAACGATCTGTTTGGTCAAAGAATTATCACTTTCCACAAAAATGACAGTCAAGATATGAGTCGATGTCTCCATGTTGCCAATGAGCTTCAAATAGCATTGGTGGTATAGTGGTGAGCATAGCTGCCTTCCAAGCAGTTGACCCGGGTTTGATTCCCGGCCAATGCAGAGGAAGAGAAAGTCATCTCTTTTAGGGGCTGGATGTCATTTCAAGTGTACGACATTTGAATCATTATCGTTGTTCGTGGAAGTCAGAATTGCTCCAACATTCTGCAGGTTGTCAAAAATAATAAAAGTTGTGCGATGTTGAACCAACAAGTGCATATCAAAATAGATTTGCAGTCCATCGCCAAAACCATTCAGCCACCTTGTCCTGCGCCCAAGAGGTGATAGTTGGCGTTCCGACCAGTGGCCCATAGTCTTCTCACAAAAACATCTCTAGCTTCCGAACCGTTTAACCTACAAATTCCTATGACCACTCTATGGAAAGGGGAGACCCTCACGAACACGGTGGTATTCTCAATTTTTCTCTACATCCCCCACAAGTGTCAGGAGACTCGTCTGAAGTCAGAACCGTCTATGTGCCAACTTCTGTTTGTAGAATCCAAAATCTTTGGGCTACAAACCAATGTGACCCCACTTGTCGCAATGTTCTCCGTTTTGCCCTACGTTCCCCACAAGTGTCACGGGACTAATCTGAAGGTAACCTGTAGTGATTAAAATGATAGATTTTTTAACCAGGGACCTCTCGCAACCTAAGCCATAATCATACCCCTAAACCAACGATCTGTTTGGTCAAAGAATTATCACTTTCCACAAAAATGACAGTCAAGATATGAGTCGATGTCTCCATGTTGCCAATGAGCTTCAAATAGCATTGGTGGTATAGTGGTGAGCATAGCTGCCTTCCAAGCAGTTGACCCGGGTTTGATTCCCGGCCAATGCAGAGGAAGAGAAAGTCATCTCTTTTAGGGGCTGGATGTCATTTCAAGTGTACGACATTTGAATCATTATCGTTGTTCGTGGAAGTCAGAATTGCTCCAACATTCTGCAGGTTGTCAAAAATAATAAAAGTTGTGCGATGTTGAACCAACAAGTGCATATCAAAATAGATTTGCAGTCCATCGCCAAAACCATTCAGCCACCTTGTCCTGCGCCCAAGAGGTGATAGTTGGCGTTCCGACCAGTGGCCCATATAGTCTTCTCACAAAAACATCTCTAGCTTCCGAACCGTTTAACCTACAAATTCCTATGACCACTCTATGGAAAGGGGAGACCCTCACGAACACGGTGGTATTCTCAATTTTTCTCTACATCCCCCACAAGTGTCAGGAGACTCGTCTGAAGTCAGAACCGTCTATGTGCCAACTTCTGTTTGTAGAATCCAAAATCTTTGGGCTACAAACCAATGTGACCCCACTTGTCGCAATGTTCTCCGTTTTGCCCTACGTTCCCCACAAGTGTCACGGGACTAATCTGAAGGTAACCTGTAGTGATTAAAATGATAGATTTTTTAACCAGGGACCTCTCGCAACCTAAGCCATAATCATACCCCTAAACCAACGATCTGTTTGGTCAAAGAATTATCACTTTCCACAAAAATGACAGTCAAGATATGAGTCGATGTCTCCATGTTGCCAATGAGCTTCAAATAGCATTGGTGGTATAGTGGTGAGCATAGCTGCCTTCCAAGCAGTTGACCTGGGTTTGATTCCCTTGCCAATGCAGAGGAAGAGAAAGTCATCTCTTTTAGGGGCTGGATGTCATTTCAAGTGTACGACATTTGAATCATTATCGTTGTTCGTGGAAGTCAGAATTGCTCCAACATTCTGCAGGTTGTCAAAAATAATAAAAGTTGTGCGATGTTGAACCAACAAGTGCATATCAAAATAGATTTGCAGTCCATCGCCAAAACCATTCAGCCACCTTGTCCTGCGCCCAAGAGGTGATAGTTGGCGTTCCGACCAGTGGCCCATATAGTCTTCTCACAAAAACATCTCTAGCTTCCGAACCGTTTAACCTACAAATTCCTATGACCACTCTATGGAAAGGGGAGACCCTCACGAACACGGTGGTATTCTCAATTTTTCTCTACATCCCCCACAAGTGTCAGGAGACTCGTCTGAAGTCAGAACCGTCTATGTGCCAACTTCTGTTTGTAGAATCCAAAATCTTTGGGCTACAAACCAATGTGACCCCACTTGTCGCAATGTTCTCCGTTTTGCCCTACGTTCCCCACAAGTGTCACGGGACTAATCTGAAGGTAACCTGTAGTGATTAAAATGATAGATTTTTTAACCAGGGACCTCTCGCAACCTAAGCCATAATCATACCCCTAAACCAACGATCTGTTTGGTCAAAGAATTATCACTTTCCACAAAAATGACAGTCAAGATATGAGTCGATGTCTCCATGTTGCCAATGAGCTTCAAATAGCATTGGTGGTATAGTGGTGAGCATAGCTGCCTTCCAAGCAGTTGACCCGGGTTTGATTCCCGGCCAATGCAGAGGAAGAGAAAGTCATCTCTTTTAGGGGCTGGATGTCATTTCAAGTGTACGACATTTGAATCATTATCGTTGTTCGTGGAAGTCAGAATTGCTCCAACATTCTGCAGGTTGTCAAAAATAATAAAAGTTGTGCGATGTTGAACCAACAAGTGCATATCAAAATAGATTTGCAGTCCATCGCCAAAACCATTCAGCCACCTTGTCCTGCGCCCAAGAGGTGATAGTTGGCGTTCCGACCAGTGGCCCATATAGTCTTCTCACAAAAACATCTCTAGCTTCCGAACCGTTTAACCTACAAATTCCTATGACCACTCTATGGAAAGGGGAGACCCTCACGAACACGGTGGTATTCTCAATTTTTCTCTACATCCCCCACAAGTGTCAGGAGACTCGTCTGAAGTCAGAACCGTCTATGTGCCAACTTCTGTTTGTAGAATCCAAAATCTTTGGGCTACAAACCAATGTGACCCCACTTGTCGCAATGTTCTCCGTTTTGCCCTACGTTCCCCACAAGTGTCACGGGACTAATCTGAAGGTAACCTGTAGTGATTAAAATGATAGATTTTTTAACCAGGGACCTCTCGCAACCTAAGCCATAATCATACCCCTAAACCAACGATCTGTTTGGTCAAAGAATTATCACTTTCCACAAAAATGACAGTCAAGATATGAGTCGATGTCTCCATGTTGCCAATGAGCTTCAAATAGCATTGGTGGTATAGTGGTGAGCATAGCTGCCTTCCAAGCAGTTGACCCGGGTTTGATTCCCGGCCAATGCAGAGGAAGAGAAAGTCATCTCTTTTAGGGGCTGGATGTCATTTCAAGTGTACGACATTTGAATCATTATCGTTGTTCGTGGAAGTCAGAATTGCTCCAACATTCTGCAGGTTGTCAAAAATAATAAAAGTTGTGCGATGTTGAACCAACAAGTGCATATCAAAATAGATTTGCAGTCCATCGCCAAAACCATTCAGCCACCTTGTCCTGCGCCCAAGAGGTGATAGTTGGCGTTCCGACCAGTGGCCCATATAGTCTTCTCACAAAAACATCTCTAGCTTCCGAACCGTTTAACCTACAAATTCCTATGACCACTCTATGGAAAGGGGAGACCCTCACGAACACGGTGGTATTCTCAATTTTTCTCTACATCCCCCACAAGTGTCAGGAGACTCGTCTGAAGTCAGAACCGTCTATGTGCCAACTTCTGTTTGTAGAATCCAAAATCTTTGGGCTACAAACCAATGTGACCCCACTTGTCGCAATGTTCTCCGTTTTGCCCTACGTTCCCCACAAGTGTCACGGGACTAATCTGAAGGTAACCTGTAGTGATTAAAATGATAGATTTTTTAACCAGGGACCTCTCGCAACCTAAGCCATAATCATACCCCTAAACCAACGATCTGTTTGGTCAAAGAATTATCACTTTCCACAAAAATGACAGTCAAGATATGAGTCGATGTCTCCATGTTGCCAATGAGCTTCAAATAGCATTGGTGGTATAGTGGTGAGCATAGCTGCCTTCCAAGCAGTTGACCTGGGTTTGATTCCCGGCCAATGCAGAGGAAGAGAAAGTCATCTCTTTTAGGGGCTGGATGTCATTTCAAGTGTACGACATTTGAATCATTATCGTTGTTCGTGGAAGTCAGAATTGCTCCAACATTCTGCAGGTTGTCAAAAATAATAAAAGTTGTGCGATGTTGAACCAACAAGTGCATATCAAAATAGATTTGCAGTCCATCGCCAAAACCATTCAGCCACCTTGTCCTGCGCCCAAGAGGTGATAGTTGGCGTTCCGACCAGTGGCCCATATAGTCTTCTCACAAAAACATCTCTAGCTTCCGAACCGTTTAACCTACAAATTCCTATGACCACTCTATGGAAAGGGGAGACCCTCACGAACACGGTGGTATTCTCAATTTTTCTCTACATCCCCCACAAGTGTCAGGAGACTCGTCTGAAGTCAGAACCGTCTATGTGCCAACTTCTGTTTGTAGAATCCAAAATCTTTGGGCTACAAACCAATGTGACCCCACTTGTCGCAATGTTCTCCGTTTTGCCCTACGTTCCCCACAAGTGTCACGGGACTAATCTGAAGGTAACCTGTAGTGATTAAAATGATAGATTTTTTAACCAGGGACCTCTCGCAACCTAAGCCATAATCATACCCCTAAACCAACGATCTGTTTGGTCAAAGAATTATCACTTTCCACAAAAATGACAGTCAAGATATGAGTCGATGTCTCCATGTTGCCAATGAGCTTCAAATAGCATTGGTGGTATAGTGGTGAGCATAGCTGCCTTCCAAGCAGTTGACCCGGGTTTGATTCCCGGCCAATGCAGAGGAAGAGAAAGTCATCTCTTTTAGGGGCTGGATGTCATTTCAAGTGTACGACATTTGAATCATTATCGTTGTTCGTGGAAGTCAGAATTGCTCCAACATTCTGCAGGTTGTCAAAAATAATAAAAGTTGTGCGATGTTGAACCAACAAGTGCATATCAAAATAGATTTGCAGTCCATCGCCAAAACCATTCAGCCACCTTGTCCTGCGCCCAAGAGGTGATAGTTGGCGTTCCGACCAGTGGCCCATATAGTCTTCTCACAAAAACATCTCTAGCTTCCGAACCGTTTAACCTACAAATTCCTATGACCACTCTATGGAAAGGGGAGACCCTCACGAACACGGTGGTATTCTCAATTTTTCTCTACATCCCCCACAAGTGTCAGGAGACTCGTCTGAAGTCAGAACCGTCTATGTGCCAAAATCTTTGGGCTGCAAACCAATGTGACCCCACTTGTCGCAATGTTCTCCGTTTTGCCCTACGTTCCCCACAAGTGTCACGGGACTAATCTGAAGGTAACCTGTAGTGATTAAAATGATAGATTTTTTAACCAGGGACCTCTCGCAACCTAAGCCATAATCATACCCCTAAACCAACGATCTGTTTGGTCAAAGAATTATCACTTTCCACAAAAATGACAGTCAAGATATGAGTCGATGTCTCCATGTTGCCAATGAGCTTCAAATAGCATTGGTGGTATAGTGGTGAGCATAGCTGCCTTCCAAGCAGTTGACCTGGGTTTGATTCCCGGCCAATGCAGAGGAAGAGAAAGTCATCTCTTTTAGGGGCTGGATGTCATTTCAAGTGTACGACATTTGAATCATTATCGTTGTTCGTGGAAGTCAGAATTGCTCCAACATTCTGCAGGTTGTCAAAAATAATAAAAGTTGTGCGATGTTGAACCAACAAGTGCATATCAAAATAGATTTGCAGTCCATCGCCAAAACCATTCAGCCACCTTGTCCTGCGCCCAAGAGGTGATAGTTGGCGTTCCGACCAGTGGCCCATATAGTCTTCTCACAAAAACATCTCTAGCTTCCGAACCGTTTAACCTACAAATTCCTATGACCACTCTATGGAAAGGGGAGACCCTCACGAACACGGTGGTATTCTCAATTTTTCTCTACATCCCCCACAAGTGTCAGGAGACTCGTCTGAAGTCAGAACCGTCTATGTGCCAACTTCTTTTTGTAGAATCCAAAATCTTTGGGCTACAAACCAATGTGACCCCACTTGTCGCAATGTTCTCCGTTTTGCCCTACGTTCCCCACAAGTGTCACGGGACTAATCTGAAGGTAACCTGTAGTGATTAAAATGATAGATTTTTTAACCAGGGACCTCTCGCAACCTAAGCCATAATCATACCCCTAAACCAACGATCTGTTTGGTCAAAGAATTATCACTTTCCACAAAAATGACAGTCAAGATATGAGTCGATGTCTCCATGTTGCCAATGAGCTTCAAATAGCATTGGTGGTATAGTGGTGAGCATAGCTGCCTTCCAAGCAGTTGACCCGGGTTCGATTCCCGGCCAATGCAGAGGAAGAGAAAGTCATCTCTTTTAGGGGCTGGATGTCATTTCAAGTGTACGACATTTGAATCATTATCGTTGTTCGTGGAAGTCAGAATTGCTCCAACATTCTGCAGGTTGTCAAAAATAATAAAAGTTGTGCGATGTTGAACCAACAAGTGCATATCAAAATAGATTTGCAGTCCATCGCCAAAACCATTCAGCCACCTTGTCCTGCGCCCAAGAGGTGATAGTTGGCGTTCCGACCAGTGGCCCATATAGTCTTCTCACAAAAACATCTCTAGCTTCCGAACCGTTTAACCTACAAATTCCTATGACCACTCTATGGAAAGGGGAGACCCTCACGAACACGGTGGTATTCTCAATTTTTCTCTACATCCCCCACAAGTGTCAGGAGACTCGTCTGAAGTCAGAACCGTCTATGTGCCAACTTCTTTTGTAGAATCCAAAATCTTTGGGCTACAAACCAATGTGACCCCACTTGTCGCAATGTTCTCCGTTTTGCCCTACGTTCCCCACAAGTGTCACGGGACTAATCTGAAGGTAACCTGTAGTGATTAAAATGATAGATTTTTTAACCAGGGACCTCTCGCAACCTAAGCCATAATCATACCCCTAAACCAACGATCTGTTTGGTCAAAGAATTATCACTTTCCACAAAAATGACAGTCAAGATATGAGTCGATGTCTCCATGTTGCCAATGAGCTTCAAATAGCATTGGTGGTATAGTGGTGAGCATAGCTGCCTTCCAAGCAGTTGACCCGGGTTTGATTCCCGGCCAATGCAGAGGAAGAGAAAGTCATCTCTTTTAGGGGCTGGATGTCATTTCAAGTGTACGACATTTGAATCATTATCGTTGTTCGTGGAAGTCAGAATTGCTCCAACATTCTGCAGGTTGTCAAAAATAATAAAAGTTGTGCGATGTTGAACCAACAAGTGCATATCAAAATAGATTTGCAGTCCATCGCCAAAACCATTCAGCCACCTTGTCCTGCGCCCAAGAGGTGATAGTTGGCGTTCCGACCAGTGGCCCATATAGTCTTCTCACAAAAACATCTCTAGCTTCCGAACCGTTTAACCTACAAATTCCTATGACCACTCTATGGAAAGGGGAGACCCTCACGAACACGGTGGTATTCTCAATTTTTCTCTACATCCCCCACAAGTGTCAGGAGACTCGTCTGAAGTCAGAACCGTCTATGTGCCAACTTCTGTTTGTAGAATCCAAAATCTTTGGGCTACAAACCAATGTGACCCCACTTGTCGCAATGTTCTCCGTTTTGCCCTACGTTCCCCACAAGTGTCACGGGACTAATCTGAAGGTAACCTGTAGTGATTAAAATGATAGATTTTTTAACCAGGGACCTCTCGCAACCTAAGCCATAATCATACCCCTAAACCAACGATCTGTTTGGTCAAAGAATTATCACTTTCCACAAAAATGACAGTCAAGATATGAGTCGATGTCTCCATGTTGCCAATGAGCTTCAAATAGCATTGGTGGTATAGTGGTGAGCATAGCTGCCTTCCAAGCAGTTGACCTGGGTTCGATTCCCGGCCAATGCAGAGGAAGAGAAAGTCATCTCTTTTAGGGGCTGGATGTCATTTCAAGTGTACGACATTTGAATCATTATCGTTGTTCGTGGAAGTCAGAATTGCTCCAACATTCTGCAGGTTGTCAAAAATAATAAAAGTTGTGCGATGTTGAACCAACAAGTGCATATCAAAATAGATTTGCAGTCCATCGCCAAAACCATTCAGCCACCTTGTCCTGCGCCCAAGAGGTGATAGTTGGCGTTCCGACCAGTGGCCCATATAGTCTTCTCACAAAAACATCTCTAGCTTCCGAACCGTTTAACCTACAAATTCCTATGACCACTCTATGGAAAGGGGAGACCCTCACGAACACGGTGGTATTCTCAATTTTTCTCTACATCCCCCACAAGTGTCAGGAGACTCGTCTGAAGTCAGAACCGTCTATGTGCCAACTTCTGTTTGTAGAATCCAAAATCTTTGGGCTACAAACCAATGTGACCCCACTTGTCGCAATGTTCTCCGTTTTGCCCTACGTTCCCCACAAGTGTCACGGGACTAATCTGAAGGTAACCTGTAGTGATTAAAATGATAGATTTTTTAACCAGGGACCTCTCGCAACCTAAGCCATAATCATACCCCTAAACCAACGATCTGTTTGGTCAAAGAATTATCACTTTCCACAAAAATGACAGTCAAGATATGAGTCGATGTCTCCATGTTGCCAATGAGCTTCAAATAGCATTGGTGGTATAGTGGTGAGCATAGCTGCCTTCCAAGCAGTTGACCCGGGTTTGATTCCCGGCCAATGCAGAGGAAGAGAAAGTCATCTCTTTTAGGGGCTGGATGTCATTTCAAGTGTACGACATTTGAATCATTATCGTTGTTCGTGGAAGTCAGAATTGCTCCAACATTCTGCAGGTTGTCAAAAATAATAAAAGTTGTGCGATGTTGAACCAACAAGTGCATATCAAAATAGATTTGCAGTCCATCGCCAAAACCATTCAGCCACCTTGTCCTGCGCCCAAGAGGTGATAGTTGGCGTTCCGACCAGTGGCCCATATAGTCTTCTCACAAAAACATCTCTAGCTTCCGAACCGTTTAACCTACAAATTCCTATGACCACTCTATGGAAAGGGGAGACCCTCACGAACACGGTGGTATTCTCAATTTTTCTCTACATCCCCCACAAGTGTCAGGAGACTCGTCTGAAGTCAGAACCGTCTATGTGCCAACTTCTTTTTGTAGAATCCAAAATCTTTGGGCTACAAACCAATGTGACCCCACTTGTCGCAATGTTCTCCGTTTTGCCCTACGTTCCCCACAAGTGTCACGGGACTAATCTGAAGGTAACCTGTAGTGATTAAAATGATAGATTTTTTAACCAGGGACCTCTCGCAACCTAAGCCATAATCATACCCCTAAACCAACGATCTGTTTGGTCAAAGAATTATCACTTTCCACAAAAATGACAGTCAAGATATGAGTCGATGTCTCCATGTTGCCAATGAGCTTCAAATAGCATTGGTGGTATAGTGGTGAGCATAGCTGCCTTCCAAGCAGTTGACCTGGGTTTGATTCCCTTGCCAATGCAGAGGAAGAGAAAGTCATCTCTTTTAGGGGCTGGATGTCATTTCAAGTGTACGACATTTGAATCATTATCGTTGTTCGTGGAAGTCAGAATTGCTCCAACATTCTGCAGGTTGTCAAAAATAATAAAAGTTGTGCGATGTTGAACCAACAAGTGCATATCAAAATAGATTTGCAGTCCATCGCCAAAACCATTCAGCCACCTTGTCCTGCGCCCAAGAGGTGATAGTTGGCGTTCCGACCAGTGGCCCATATAGTCTTCTCACAAAAACATCTCTAGCTTCCGAACCGTTTAACCTACAAATTCCTATGACCACTCTATGGAAAGGGGAGACCCTCACGAACACGGTGGTATTCTCAATTTTTCTCTACATCCCCCACAAGTGTCAGGAGACTCGTCTGAAGTCAGAACCGTCTATGTGCCAACTTCTTTTGTAGAATCCAAAATCTTTGGGCTACAAACCAATGTGACCCCACTTGTCGCAATGTTCTCCGTTTTGCCCTACGTTCCCCACAAGTGTCACGGGACTAATCTGAAGGTAACCTGTAGTGATTAAAATGATAGATTTTTTAACCAGGGACCTCTCGCAACCTAAGCCATAATCATACCCCTAAACCAACGATCTGTTTGGTCAAAGAATTATCACTTTCCACAAAAATGACAGTCAAGATATGAGTCGATGTCTCCATGTTGCCAATGAGCTTCAAATAGCATTGGTGGTATAGTGGTGAGCATAGCTGCCTTCCAAGCAGTTGACCTGGGTTTGATTCCCGGCCAATGCAGAGGAAGAGAAAGTCATCTCTTTTAGGGGCTGGATGTCATTTCAAGTGTACGACATTTGAATCATTATCGTTGTTCGTGGAAGTCAGAATTGCTCCAACATTCTGCAGGTTGTCAAAAATAATAAAAGTTGTGCGATGTTGAACCAACAAGTGCATATCAAAATAGATTTGCAGTCCATCGCCAAAACCATTCAGCCACCTTGTCCTGCGCCCAAGAGGTGATAGTTGGCGTTCCGACCAGTGGCCCATATAGTCTTCTCACAAAAACATCTCTAGCTTCCGAACCGTTTAACCTACAAATTCCTATGACCACTCTATGGAAAGGGGAGACCCTCACGAACACGGTGGTATTCTCAATTTTTCTCTACATCCCCCACAAGTGTCAGGAGACTCGTCTGAAGTCAGAACCGTCTATGTGCCAACTTCTTTTTGTAGAATCCAAAATCTTTGGGCTACAAACCAATGTGACCCCACTTGTCGCAATGTTCTCCGTTTTGCCCTACGTTCCCCACAAGTGTCACGGGACTAATCTGAAGGTAACCTGTAGTGATTAAAATGATAGATTTTTTAACCAGGGACCTCTCGCAACCTAAGCCATAATCATACCCCTAAACCAACGATCTGTTTGGTCAAAGAATTATCACTTTCCACAAAAATGACAGTCAAGATATGAGTCGATGTCTCCATGTTGCCAATGAGCTTCAAATAGCATTGGTGGTATAGTGGTGAGCATAGCTGCCTTCCAAGCAGTTGACCCGGGTTTGATTCCCGGCCAATGCAGAGGAAGAGAAAGTCATCTCTTTTAGGGGCTGGATGTCATTTCAAGTGTACGACATTTGAATCATTATCGTTGTTCGTGGAAGTCAGAATTGCTCCAACATTCTGCAGGTTGTCAAAAATAATAAAAGTTGTGCGATGTTGAACCAACAAGTGCATATCAAAATAGATTTGCAGTCCATCGCCAAAACCATTCAGCCACCTTGTCCTGCGCCCAAGAGGTGATAGTTGGCGTTCCGACCAGTGGCCCATATAGTCTTCTCACAAAAACATCTCTAGCTTCCGAACCGTTTAACCTACAAATTCCTATGACCACTCTATGGAAAGGGGAGACCCTCACGAACACGGTGGTATTCTCAATTTTTCTCTACATCCCCCACAAGTGTCAGGAGACTCGTCTGAAGTCAGAACCGTCTATGTGCCAACTTCTGTTTGTAGAATCCAAAATCTTTGGGCTACAAACCAATGTGACCCCACTTGTCGCAATGTTCTCCGTTTTGCCCTACGTTCCCCACAAGTGTCACGGGACTAATCTGAAGGTAACCTGTAGTGATTAAAATGATAGATTTTTTAACCAGGGACCTCTCGCAACCTAAGCCATAATCATACCCCTAAACCAACGATCTGTTTGGTCAAAGAATTATCACTTTCCACAAAAATGACAGTCAAGATATGAGTCGATGTCTCCATGTTGCCAATGAGCTTCAAATAGCATTGGTGGTATAGTGGTGAGCATAGCTGCCTTCCAAGCAGTTGACCCGGGTTCGATTCCCGGCCAATGCAGAGGAAGAGAAAGTCATCTCTTTTAGGGGCTGGATGTCATTTCAAGTGTACGACATTTGAATCATTATCGTTGTTCGTGGAAGTCAGAATTGCTCCAACATTCTGCAGGTTGTCAAAAATAATAAAAGTTGTGCGATGTTGAACCAACAAGTGCATATCAAAATAGATTTGCAGTCCATCGCCAAAACCATTCAGCCACCTTGTCCTGCGCCCAAGAGGTGATAGTTGGCGTTCCGACCAGTGGCCCATATAGTCTTCTCACAAAAACATCTCTAGCTTCCGAACCGTTTAACCTACAAATTCCTATGACCACTCTATGGAAAGGGGAGACCCTCACGAACACGGTGGTATTCTCAATTTTTCTCTACATCCCCCACAAGTGTCAGGAGACTCGTCTGAAGTCAGAACCGTCTATGTGCCAACTTCTGTTTGTAGAATCCAAAATCTTTGGGCTACAAACCAATGTGACCCCACTTGTCGCAATGTTCTCCGTTTTGCCCTACGTTCCCCACAAGTGTCACGGGACTAATCTGAAGGTAACCTGTAGTGATTAAAATGATAGATTTTTTAACCAGGGACCTCTCGCAACCTAAGCCATAATCATACCCCTAAACCAACGATCTGTTTGGTCAAAGAATTATCACTTTCCACAAAAATGACAGTCAAGATATGAGTCGATGTCTCCATGTTGCCAATGAGCTTCAAATAGCATTGGTGGTATAGTGGTGAGCATAGCTGCCTTCCAAGCAGTTGACCCGGGTTTGATTCCCGGCCAATGCAGAGGAAGAGAAAGTCATCTCTTTTAGGGGCTGGATGTCATTTCAAGTGTACGACATTTGAATCATTATCGTTGTTCGTGGAAGTCAGAATTGCTCCAACATTCTGCAGGTTGTCAAAAATAATAAAAGTTGTGCGATGTTGAACCAACAAGTGCATATCAAAATAGATTTGCAGTCCATCGCCAAAACCATTCAGCCACCTTGTCCTGCGCCCAAGAGGTGATAGTTGGCGTTCCGACCAGTGGCCCATATAGTCTTCTCACAAAAACATCTCTCTACTTCCGAACCGTTTAACCTACAAATTCCTATGACCACTCTATGGAAAGGGGAGACCCTCACGAACACGGTGGTATTCTCAATTTTTCTCTACATCCCCCACAAGTGTCAGGAGACTCGTCTGAAGTCAGAACCGTCTATGTGCCAACTTCTTTTTGTAGAATCCAAAATCTTTGGGCTACAAACCAATGTGACCCCACTTGTCGCAATGTTCTCCGTTTTGCCCTACGTTCCCCACAAGTGTCACGGGACTAATCTGAAGGTAACCTGTAGTGATTAAAATGATAGATTTTTTAACCAGGGACCTCTCGCAACCTAAGCCATAATCATACCCCTAAACCAACGATCTGTTTGGTCAAAGAATTATCACTTTCCACAAAAATGACAGTCAAGATATGAGTCGATGTCTCCATGTTGCCAATGAGCTTCAAATAGCATTGGTGGTATAGTGGTGAGCATAGCTGCCTTCCAAGCAGTTGACCTGGGTTTGATTCCCGGCCAATGCAGAGGAAGAGAAAGTCATCTCTTTTAGGGGCTGGATGTCATTTCAAGTGTACGACATTTGAATCATTATCGTTGTTCGTGGAAGTCAGAATTGCTCCAACATTCTGCAGGTTGTCAAAAATAATAAAAGTTGTGCGATGTTGAACCAACAAGTGCATATCAAAATAGATTTGCAGTCCATCGCCAAAACCATTCAGCCACCTTGTCCTGCGCCCAAGAGGTGATAGTTGGCGTTCCGACCAGTGGCCCATATAGTCTTCTCACAAAAACATCTCTAGCTTCCGAACCGTTTAACCTACAAATTCCTATGACCACTCTATGGAAAGGGGAGACCCTCACGAACACGGTGGTATTCTCAATTTTTCTCTACATCCCCCACAAGTGTCAGGAGACTCGTCTGAAGTCAGAACCGTCTATGTGCCAACTTCTGTTTGTAGAATCCAAAATCTTTGGGCTACAAACCAATGTGACCCCACTTGTCGCAATGTTCTCCGTTTTGAAACTACGTTCCCCCCCAAGTGTCACGGGACTAATCTGAAGGTAACCTGTAGTGATTAAAATGATAGATTTTTTAACCAGGGACCTCTCGCAACCTAAGCCATAATCATACCCCTAAACCAACGATCTGTTTGGTCAAAGAATTATCACTTTCCACAAAAATGACAGTCAAGATATGAGTCGATGTCTCCATGTTGCCAATGAGCTTCAAATAGCATTGGTGGTATAGTGGTGAGCATAGCTGCCTTCCAAGCAGTTGACCTGGGTTTGATTCCCGGCCAATGCAGAGGAAGAGAAAGTCATCTCTTTTAGGGGCTGGATGTCATTTCAAGTGTACGACATTTGAATCATTATCGTTGTTCGTGGAAGTCAGAATTGCTCCAACATTCTGCAGGTTGTCAAAAATAATAAAAGTTGTGCGATGTTGAACCAACAAGTGCATATCAAAATAGATTTGCAGTCCATCGCCAAAACCATTCAGCCACCTTGTCCTGCGCCCAAGAGGTGATAGTTGGCGTTCCGACCAGTGGCCCATATAGTCTTCTCACAAAAACATCTCTAGCTTCCGAACCGTTTAACCTACAAATTCCTATGACCACTCTATGGAAAGGGGAGACCCTCACGAACACGGTGGTATTCTCAATTTTTCTCTACATCCCCCACAAGTGTCAGGAGACTCGTCTGAAGTCAGAACCGTCTATGTGCCAACTTCTGTTTGTAGAATCCAAAATCTTTGGGCTACAAACCAATGTGACCCCACTTGTCGCAATGTTCTCCGTTTTGCCCTACGTTCCCCACAAGTGTCACGGGACTAATCTGAAGGTAACCTGTAGTGATTAAAATGATAGATTTTTTAACCAGGGACCTCTCGCAACCTAAGCCATAATCATACCCCTAAACCAACGATCTGTTTGGTCAAAGAATTATCACTTTCCACAAAAATGACAGTCAAGATATGAGTCGATGTCTCCATGTTGCCAATGAGCTTCAAATAGCATTGGTGGTATAGTGGTGAGCATAGCTGCCTTCCAAGCAGTTGACCCGGGTTCGATTCCCGGCCAATGCAGAGGAAGAGAAAGTCATCTCTTTTAGGGGCTGGATGTCATTTCAAGTGTACGACATTTGAATCATTATCGTTGTTCGTGGAAGTCAGAATTGCTCCAACATTCTGCAGGTTGTCAAAAATAATAAAAGTTGTGCGATGTTGAACCAACAAGTGCATATCAAAATAGATTTGCAGTCCATCGCCAAAACCATTCAGCCACCTTGTCCTGCGCCCAAGAGGTGATAGTTGGCGTTCCGACCAGTGGCCCATATAGTCTTCTCACAAAAACATCTCTAGCTTCCGAACCGTTTAACCTACAAATTCCTATGACCACTCTATGGAAAGGGGAGACCCTCACGAACACGGTGGTATTCTCAATTTTCTCTACATCCCCCACAAGTGTCAGGAGACTCGTCTGAAGTCAGAACCGTCTATGTGCCAACTTCTGTTTGTAGAATCCAAAATCTTTGGGCTACAAACCAATGTGACCCCACTTGTCGCAATGTTCTCCGTTTTGCCCTACGTTCCCCACAAGTGTCACGGGACTAATCTGAAGGTAACCTGTAGTGATTAAAATGATAGATTTTTTAACCAGGGACCTCTCGCAACCTAAGCCATAATCATACCCCTAAACCAACGATCTGTTTGGTCAAAGAATTATCACTTTCCACAAAAATGACAGTCAAGATATGAGTCGATGTCTCCATGTTGCCAATGAGCTTCAAATAGCATTGGTGGTATAGTGGTGAGCATAGCTGCCTTCCAAGCAGTTGACCCGGGTTTGATTCCCTTGGCCAATGCAGAGGAAGAGAAAGTCATCTCTTTTAGGGGCTGGATGTCATTTCAAGTGTACGACATTTGAATCATTATCGTTGTTCGTGGAAGTCAGAATTGCTCCAACATTCTGCAGGTTGTCAAAAATAATAAAAGTTGTGCGATGTTGAACCAACAAGTGCATATCAAAATAGATTTGCAGTCCATCGCCAAAACCATTCAGCCACCTTGTCCTGCGCCCAAGAGGTGATAGTTGGCGTTCCGACCAGTGGCCCATATAGTCTTCTCACAAAAACATCTCTAGCTTCCGAACCGTTTAACCTACAAATTCCTATGACCACTCTATGGAAAGGGGAGACCCTCACGAACACGGTGGTATTCTCAATTTTTCTCTACATCCCCCACAAGTGTCAGGAGACTCGTCTGAAGTCAGAACCGTCTATGTGCCAACTTCTGTTTGTAGAATCCAAAATCTTTGGGCTACAAACCAATGTGACCCCACTTGTCGCAATGTTCTCCGTTTTGCCCTACGTTCCCCACAAGTGTCACGGGACTAATCTGAAGGTAACCTGTAGTGATTAAAATGATAGATTTTTTAACCAGGGACCTCTCGCAACCTAAGCCATAATCATACCCCTAAACCAACGATCTGTTTGGTCAAAGAATTATCACTTTCCACAAAAATGACAGTCAAGATATGAGTCGATGTCTCCATGTTGCCAATGAGCTTCAAATAGCATTGGTGGTATAGTGGTGAGCATAGCTGCCTTCCAAGCAGTTGACCCGGGTTTGATTCCCGGCCAATGCAGAGGAAGAGAAAGTCATCTCTTTTAGGGGCTGGATGTCATTTCAAGTGTACGACATTTGAATCATTATCGTTGTTCGTGGAAGTCAGAATTGCTCCAACATTCTGCAGGTTGTCAAAAATAATAAAAGTTGTGCGATGTTGAACCAACAAGTGCATATCAAAATAGATTTGCAGTCCATCGCCAAAACCATTCAGCCACCTTGTCCTGCGCCCAAGAGGTGATAGTTGGCGTTCCGACCAGTGGCCCATATAGTCTTCTCACAAAAACATCTCTAGCTTCCGAACCGTTTAACCTACAAATTCGTATGACCACTCTATGGAAAGGGGAGACCCTCACGAACACGGTGGTATTCTCAATTTTTCTCTACATCCCCCACAAGTGTCAGGAGACTCGTCTGAAGTCAGAACCGTCTATGTGCCAACTTCTGTTTGTAGAATCCAAAATCTTTGGGCTACAAACCAATGTGACCCCACTTGTCGCAATGTTCTCCGTTTTGCCCTACGTTCCCCACAAGTGTCACGGGACTAATCTGAAGGTAACCTGTAGTGATTAAAATGATAGATTTTTTAACCAGGGACCTCTCGCAACCTAAGCCATAATCATACCCCTAAACCAACGATCTGTTTGGTCAAAGAATTATCACTTTCCACAAAAATGACAGTCAAGATATGAGTCGATGTCTCCATGTTGCCAATGAGCTTCAAATAGCATTGGTGGTATAGTGGTGAGCATAGCTGCCTTCCAAGCAGTTGACCCGGGTTTGATTCCCGGCCAATGCAGAGGAAGAGAAAGTCATCTCTTTTAGGGGCTGGATGTCATTTCAAGTGTACGACATTTGAATCATTATCGTTGTTCGTGGAAGTCAGAATTGCTCCAACATTCTGCAGGTTGTCAAAAATAATAAAAGTTGTGCGATGTTGAACCAACAAGTGCATATCAAAATAGATTTGCAGTCCATCGCCAAAACCATTCAGCCACCTTGTCCTGCGCCCAAGAGGTGATAGTTGGCGTTCCGACCAGTGGCCCATATAGTCTTCTCACAAAAACATCTCTAGCTTCCGAACCGTTTAACCTACAAATTCCTATGACCACTCTATGGAAAGGGGAGACCCTCACGAACACGGTGGTATTCTCAATTTTCTCTACATCCCCCACAAGTGTCAGGAGACTCGTCTGAAGTCAGAACCGTCTATGTGCCAACTTCTGTTTGTAGAATCCAAAATCTTTGGGCTACAAACCAATGTGACCCCACTTGTCGCAATGTTCTCCGTTTTGCCCTACGTTCCCCACAAGTGTCACGGGACTAATCTGAAGGTAACCTGTAGTGATTAAAATGATAGATTTTTTAACCAGGGACCTCTCGCAACCTAAGCCATAATCATACCCCTAAACCAACGATCTGTTTGGTCAAAGAATTATCACTTTCCACAAAAATGACAGTCAAGATATGAGTCGATGTCTCCATGTTGCCAATGAGCTTCAAATAGCATTGGTGGTATAGTGGTGAGCATAGCTGCCTTCCAAGCAGTTGACCCGGGTTTGATTCCCGGCCAATGCAGAGGAAGAGAAAGTCATCTCTTTTAGGGGCTGGATGTCATTTCAAGTGTACGACATTTGAATCATTATCGTTGTTCGTGGAAGTCAGAATTGCTCCAACATTCTGCAGGTTGTCAAAAATAATAAAAGTTGTGCGATGTTGAACCAACAAGTGCATATCAAAATAGATTTGCAGTCCATCGCCAAAACCATTCAGCCACCTTGTCCTGCGCCCAAGAGGTGATAGTTGGCGTTCCGACCAGTGGCCCATATAGTCTTCTCACAAAAACATCTCTAGCTTCCGAACCGTTTAACCTACAAATTCCTATGACCACTCTATGGAAAGGGGAGACCCTCACGAACACGGTGGTATTCTCAATTTTTCTCTACATCCCCCACAAGTGTCAGGAGACTCGTCTGAAGTCAGAACCGTCTATGTGCCAACTTCTGTTTGTAGAATCCAAAATCTTTGGGCTACAAACCAATGTGACCCCACTTGTCGCAATGTTCTCCGTTTTGCCCTACGTTCCCCACAAGTGTCACGGGACTAATCTGAAGGTAACCTGTAGTGATTAAAATGATAGATTTTTTAACCAGGGACCTCTCGCAACCTAAGCCATAATCATACCCCTAAACCAACGATCTGTTTGGTCAAAGAATTATCACTTTCCACAAAAATGACAGTCAAGATATGAGTCGATGTCTCCATGTTGCCAATGAGCTTCAAATAGCATTGGTGGTATAGTGGTGAGCATAGCTGCCTTCCAAGCAGTTGACCCGGGTTTGATTCCCGGCCAATGCAGAGGAAGAGAAAGTCATCTCTTTTAGGGGCTGGATGTCATTTCAAGTGTACGACATTTGAATCATTATCGTTGTTCGTGGAAGTCAGAATTGCTCCAACATTCTGCAGGTTGTCAAAAATAATAAAAGTTGTGCGATGTTGAACCAACAAGTGCATATCAAAATAGATTTGCAGTCCATCGCCAAAACCATTCAGCCACCTTGTCCTGCGCCCAAGAGGTGATAGTTGGCGTTCCGACCAGTGGCCCATATAGTCTTCTCACAAAAACATCTCTAGCTTCCGAACCGTTTAACCTACAAATTCGTATGACCACTCTATGGAAAGGGGAGACCCTCACGAACACGGTGGTATTCTCAATTTTTCTCTACATCCCCCACAAGTGTCAGGAGACTCGTCTGAAGTCAGAACCGTCTATGTGCCAACTTCTGTTTGTAGAATCCAAAATCTTTGGGCTACAAACCAATGTGACCCCACTTGTCGCAATGTTCTCCGTTTTGCCCTACGTTCCCCACAAGTGTCACGGGACTAATCTGAAGGTAACCTGTAGTGATTAAAATGATAGATTTTTTAACCAGGGACCTCTCGCAACCTAAGCCATAATCATACCCCTAAACCAACGATCTGTTTGGTCAAAGAATTATCACTTTCCACAAAAATGACAGTCAAGATATGAGTCGATGTCTCCATGTTGCCAATGAGCTTCAAATAGCATTGGTGGTATAGTGGTGAGCATAGCTGCCTTCCAAGCAGTTGACCCGGGTTTGATTCCCGGCCAATGCAGAGGAAGAGAAAGTCATCTCTTTTAGGGGCTGGATGTCATTTCAAGTGTACGACATTTGAATCATTATCGTTGTTCGTGGAAGTCAGAATTGCTCCAACATTCTGCAGGTTGTCAAAAATAATAAAAGTTGTGCGATGTTGAACCAACAAGTGCATATCAAAATAGATTTGCAGTCCATCGCCAAAACCATTCAGCCACCTTGTCCTGCGCCCAAGAGGTGATAGTTGGCGTTCCGACCAGTGGCCCATATAGTCTTCTCACAAAAACATCTCTAGCTTCCGAACCGTTTAACCTACAAATTCGTATGACCACTCTATGGAAAGGGGAGACCCTCACGAACACGGTGGTATTCTCAATTTTTCTCTACATCCCCCACAAGTGTCAGGAGACTCGTCTGAAGTCAGAACCGTCTATGTGCCAACTTCTGTTTGTAGAATCCAAAATCTTTGGGCTACAAACCAATGTGACCCCACTTGTCGCAATGTTCTCCGTTTTGCCCTACGTTCCCCACAAGTGTCACGGGACTAATCTGAAGGTAACCTGTAGTGATTAAAATGATAGATTTTTTAACCAGGGACCTCTCGCAACCTAAGCCATAATCATACCCCTAAACCAACGATCTGTTTGGTCAAAGAATTATCACTTTCCACAAAAATGACAGTCAAGATATGAGTCGATGTCTCCATGTTGCCAATGAGCTTCAAATAGCATTGGTGGTATAGTGGTGAGCATAGCTGCCTTCCAAGCAGTTGACCCGGGTTTGATTCCCGGCCAATGCAGAGGAAGAGAAAGTCATCTCTTTTAGGGGCTGGATGTCATTTCAAGTGTACGACATTTGAATCATTATCGTTGTTCGTGGAAGTCAGAATTGCTCCAACATTCTGCAGGTTGTCAAAAATAATAAAAGTTGTGCGATGTTGAACCAACAAGTGCATATCAAAATAGATTTGCAGTCCATCGCCAAAACCATTCAGCCACCTTGCCTGCGCCCAAGAGGTGATAGTTGGCGTTCCGACCAGTGGCCCATATAGTCTTCTCACAAAAACATCTCTAGCTTCCGAACCGTTTAACCTACAAATTCGTATGACCACTCTATGGAAAGGGGAGACCCTCACGAACACGGTGGTATTCTCAATTTTTCTCTACATCCCCCACAAGTGTCAGGAGACTCGTCTGAAGTCAGAACCGTCTATGTGCCAACTTCTGTTTGTAGAATCCAAAATCTTTGGGCTACAAACCAATGTGACCCCACTTGTCGCAATGTTCTCCGTTTTGCCCTACGTTCCCCACAAGTGTCACGGGACTAATCTGAAGGTAACCTGTAGTGATTAAAATGATAGATTTTTTAACCAGGGACCTCTCGCAACCTAAGCCATAATCATACCCCTAAACCAACGATCTGTTTGGTCAAAGAATTATCACTTTCCACAAAAATGACAGTCAAGATATGAGTCGATGTCTCCATGTTGCCAATGAGCTTCAAATAGCATTGGTGGTATAGTGGTGAGCATAGCTGCCTTCCAAGCAGTTGACCCGGGTTTGATTCCCGGCCAATGCAGAGGAAGAGAAAGTCATCTCTTTTAGGGGCTGGATGTCATTTCAAGTGTACGACATTTGAATCATTATCGTTGTTCGTGGAAGTCAGAATTGCTCCAACATTCTGCAGGTTGTCAAAAATAATAAAAGTTGTGCGATGTTGAACCAACAAGTGCATATCAAAATAGATTTGCAGTCCATCGCCAAAACCATTCAGCCACCTTGTCCTGCGCCCAAGAGGTGATAGTTGGCGTTCCGACCAGTGGCCCATATAGTCTTCTCACAAAAACATCTCTAGCTTCCGAACCGTTTAACCTACAAATTCGTATGACCACTCTATGGAAAGGGGAGACCCTCACGAACACGGTGGTATTCTCAATTTTTCTCTACATCCCCCACAAGTGTCAGGAGACTCGTCTGAAGTCAGAACCGTCTATGTGCCAACTTTCTGTTTGTAGAATCCAAAATCTTTGGGCTACAAACCAATGTGACCCCACTTGTCGCAATGTTCTCCGTTTTGCCCTACGTTCCCCACAAGTGTCACGGGACTAATCTGAAGGTAACCTGTAGTGATTAAAATGATAGATTTTTTAACCAGGGACCTCTCGCAACCTAAGCCATAATCATACCCCTAAACCAACGATCTGTTTGGTCAAAGAATTATCACTTTCCACAAAAATGACAGTCAAGATATGAGTCGATGTCTCCATGTTGCCAATGAGCTTCAAATAGCATTGGTGGTATAGTGGTGAGCATAGCTGCCTTCCAAGCAGTTGACCCGGGTTTGATTCCCTTGGCCAATGCAGAGGAAGAGAAAGTCATCTCTTTTAGGGGCTGGATGTCATTTCAAGTGTACGACATTTGAATCATTATCGTTGTTCGTGGAAGTCAGAATTGCTCCAACATTCTGCAGGTTGTCAAAAATAATAAAAGTTGTGCGATGTTGAACCAACAAGTGCATATCAAAATAGATTTGCAGTCCATCGCCAAAACCATTCAGCCACCTTGTCCTGCGCCCAAGAGGTGATAGTTGGCGTTCCGACCAGTGGCCCATATAGTCTTCTCACAAAAACATCTCTAGCTTCCGAACCGTTTAACCTACAAATTCGTATGACCACTCTATGGAAAGGGGAGACCCTCACGAACACGGTGGTATTCTCAATTTTTCTCTACATCCCCCACAAGTGTCAGGAGACTCGTCTGAAGTCAGAACCGTCTATGTGCCAACTTCTTTTGTAGAATCCAAAATCTTTGGGCTACAAACCAATGTGACCCCACTTGTCGCAATGTTCTCCGTTTTGCCCTACGTTCCCCACAAGTGTCACGGGACTAATCTGAAGGTAACCTGTAGTGATTAAAATGATAGATTTTTTAACCAGGGACCTCTCGCAACCTAAGCCATAATCATACCCCTAAACCAACGATCTGTTTGGTCAAAGAATTATCACTTTCCACAAAAATGACAGTCAAGATATGAGTCGATGTCTCCATGTTGCCAATGAGCTTCAAATAGCATTGGTGGTATAGTGGTGAGCATAGCTGCCTTCCAAGCAGTTTACCCGGGTTTGATTCCCGGCCAATGCAGAGGAAGAGAAAGTCATCTCTTTTAGGGGCTGGATGTCATTTCAAGTGTACGACATTTGAATCATTATCGTTGTTCGTGGAAGTCAGAATTGCTCCAACATTCTGCAGGTTGTCAAAAATAATAAAAGTTGTGCGATGTTGAACCAACAAGTGCATATCAAAATAGATTTGCAGTCCATCGCCAAAACCATTCAGCCACCTTGTCCTGCGCCCAAGAGGTGATAGTTGGCGTTCCGACCAGTGGCCCATATAGTCTTCTCACAAAAACATCTCTAGCTTCCGAACCGTTTAACCTACAAATTCGTATGACCACTCTATGGAAAGGGGAGACCCTCACGAACACGGTGGTATTCTCAATTTTTCTCTACATCCCCCACAAGTGTCAGGAGACTCGTCTGAAGTCAGAACCGTCTATGTGCCAACTTCTTTTGTAGAATCCAAAATCTTTGGGCTACAAACCAATGTGACCCCACTTGTCGCAATGTTCTCCGTTTTGCCCTACGTTCCCCACAAGTGTCACGGGACTAATCTGAAGGTAACCTGTAGTGATTAAAATGATAGATTTTTTAACCAGGGACCTCTCGCAACCTAAGCCATAATCATACCCCTAAACCAACGATCTGTTTGGTCAAAGAATTATCACTTTCCACAAAAATGACAGTCAAGATATGAGTCGATGTCTCCATGTTGCCAATGAGCTTCAAATAGCATTGGTGGTATAGTGGTGAGCATAGCTGCCTTCCAAGCAGTTTACCCGGGTTTGATTCCCGGCCAATGCAGAGGAAGAGAAAGTCATCTCTTTTAGGGGCTGGATGTCATTTCAAGTGTACGACATTTGAATCATTATCGTTGTTCGTGGAAGTCAGAATTGCTCCAACATTCTGCAGGTTGTCAAAAATAATAAAAGTTGTGCGATGTTGAACCAACAAGTGCATATCAAAATAGATTTGCAGTCCATCGCCAAAACCATTCAGCCACCTTGTCCTGCGCCCAAGAGGTGATAGTTGGCGTTCCGACCAGTGGCCCATATAGTCTTCTCACAAAAACATCTCTAGCTTCCGAACCGTTTAACCTACAAATTCGTATGACCACTCTATGGAAAGGGGAGACCCTCACGAACACGGTGGTATTCTCAATTTTTCTCTACATCCCCCACAAGTGTCAGGAGACTCGTCTGAAGTCAGAACCGTCTATGTGCCAACTTCTGTTTGTAGAATCCAAAATCTTTGGGCTACAAACCAATGTGACCCCACTTGTCGCAATGTTCTCCGTTTTGCCCTACGTTCCCCACAAGTGTCACGGGACTAATCTGAAGGTAACCTGTAGTGATTAAAATGATAGATTTTTTAACCAGGGACCTCTCGCAACCTAAGCCATAATCATACCCCTAAACCAACGATCTGTTTGGTCAAAGAATTATCACTTTCCACAAAAATGACAGTCAAGATATGAGTCGATGTCTCCATGTTGCCAATGAGCTTCAAATAGCATTGGTGGTATAGTGGTGAGCATAGCTGCCTTCCAAGCAGTTTACCCGGGTTTGATTCCCGGCCAATGCAGAGGAAGAGAAAGTCATCTCTTTTAGGGGCTGGATGTCATTTCAAGTGTACGACATTTGAATCATTATCGTTGTTCGTGGAAGTCAGAATTGCTCCAACATTCTGCAGGTTGTCAAAAATAATAAAAGTTGTGCGATGTTGAACCAACAAGTGCATATCAAAATAGATTTGCAGTCCATCGCCAAAACCATTCAGCCACCTTGTCCTGCGCCCAAGAGGTGATAGTTGGCGTTCCGACCAGTGGCCCAAGATCTGCATGTCTGAGCTTATTCAAGGATCTGCAAAAGGGCTCATCCGGGATTTGAACTCGGGACCTCTCACACACGAAGCGAGAATCATACCCCTAGACCAACGAGCCTTATGCCAAAAGGTATTTTTTTGCTTTCTGCAGCAATGACAGTGAAGATATCGATTGACGTGTCCACGGTGCTTGGAACGATTGAACATCATGTGAGTGTTTTGTGCTTTACTTGTGAGCATAACAGTCTTCCAAACTCTTGACCATGCTTCAGTTCAAATCTTCTGTAGTTCATCTGCTGTGTCTTTCACATTCTGTCTTCTTCAGTCGCGACAGCAAACTGATGTCGAGTTTTTACAAATGAATAAAGTGCAAAATGAGATACATTCATTTTTTAAAAGAGAAAATTAAAAAATAAGACTTCAAAAAGAATGGAAATCATTTACTTTGAGTCAAATGACGCAAAGGTACGTGAATCAAAGTAAATTAATGTTGAAAATACCCATTCAAATAGATCAGTTTTCAACTAGAGGGATTGAGACTCAGCATAACCGTCTCAATCCTCCACAAGTTCCCTTAAGGGAACTTTTTGACAATCACCGTATGGTTAGTGAGAAAGTCCATATTGGAAATCTTGCATGTGTGATTTAACCTCTCTGGGCAACCCGACAGGCAAGCGTCCCACCTTGCCAACAATTAATGCAAATGTGCTACGCCAAATGCTAATAGCACTCGTTAAAACTCAAACGTTCATTAACTTCTTGAAACTCCCCATCCCGGATCCGGGATCGTGACTAAAGCCTCAGGCTCATTAGCATAACGCAACGTTAACGATTTCTGAAAATCGCAAATAAAATGAAAATAATGCGCCTGCTCTCAAGCTTAGCCTTTTCTTAACAACACTGTCATCTCAGATTTTCAAAATATGCTTTTGAACCATAGAAATTGACTAATTTGTGTAAGAGTATGCAAAGCTAGCAATGCATTTTGAATAACATGTAGCACGCAACATTTTCACAAAAACCAGATAACCAAATAAATAAAATCATTTACCTTTGTAGAGCTTCTGATGTTTTCAATGAGGAGAATATCAGTTACACACCAAATGCGCAGTGTTTCCTGAAAGCGTCTGTGTGTAGGAGAAATCGTTCCGTTTTCTACATTGCGCCTGGCTACTGAAACGAACCGAAAATGCAGTCACCTACAACGTAAAACTTTTTCCGGATTAACTACATAATATCGACCGAAACATGGCAAACGTTGTTTGGAATCAGTCCTCAAGGTGTTTTTTCACATATCTCTTCATTGACATGCAGTTCGTGGAAGCTTGCTTTACTCTCTGTATTGTTTGGAAAAATACTGGCAGGTGACTTTTGCGCACCAATTTCGGCGCAGGACACCGGGCGGACACGTGGTAAATGTGGTCTCTTATGGTCAATCTTCCAATGATCTGCCTACAAATACGTCACAATGCTGCAGACACCTTGGGGAAACGACAGAAAGGGCAGACTCATTCCTCTTGCGTTCACAGCCATATAAGGAGATCATGACAAACAGAGCCTCAAAAATCCTTGTCATTTCCTGGATGCCATCTCATCTTGGTTTTGCCTGAAGCTCACGTTAAAGGGCACGCACAGAGAAGATCTTTGTATTTCTGGACACGTCAGAGTGTTTTCTTTCGAACAGTAGCAATTATATGCATAGTCGAGCATCTTTTTGTGACAAAATATCTTGCTTAAAACGGGAACGTTTTTCATCCAAAAATGAAATTGCGCCCCTAGAGTTCCAAGAGGTTAACCTCTTGAAACTCCCCATCCCGGATCCGGGATTGTGACTAAGCCTCAGGCTCATTAGCATAACGCAACGTTAACGATTTCTGAAAATCGCAAATAAAATTAAAATAATGCGTTTGCTCTCAAGCTTAGCCTTTTCTTAACAACACTGTCATCTCAGATTTTCAAAATATGCTTTTGAACCATAGAAATTGACTAATTTGTGTAAGAGTATGCAAAGCTAGCATAGCATTTTGTGTAGCATGTAGCACGCAACATTTTCACAAAAGCCAGATAACCAAATAAATAAAATCATTTACCTTTGAAGAGCTTCTGATGTTTTCAATGAGGAGACTCCCAGCCACATACCAAATGCGCAGTGTTTCCTGAAAGCGTCTGTGTGTAGGAGAAATCGTTCCGTTTTCTACATTGCGCCTGGCTACCGAAACGAACCGAAAATGCAGTCACCTACAACGTGAAACTTTTTCCGGATTAACTACATAATATCGACCGAAACATGGCAAACGTTGTTTGGAATCAATCCTCAAGGTGTTTTTTCACATATCTCTTCATTGACATGCAGTTCGTGGAAGCTTGCTTCTCTCTCTGTGCCCCATGGAAAAATACTGGCAGGTGACTTTTGCGCACCAATTTCGGCGCAGGACACCGGGCGGACACGTGGTAAATGTGGTCTCTTATGGTCAATCTTCCAACGATCTGCCTACAAATACGTCACAATGCTGCAGACACCTTGGGGAAACGACAGAAAGGGCAGACTCATTCCTCTTGCGTTCACAGCCATATAAGGAGATCATGAAAGACAGAGCCTCAAAAATCCTTGTCATTTCCTGGATGCGAAGTCATCTTGGTTTTGCCTGAAGCTCACGTTAAAGGGCACGCACAGAGAAGATATTTGTATTTCTGGACACGTCAGAGTGTTTTCTTTCGAACAGTAGCAATTATATGCATAGTCGAGCATCTTTTTGTGACAAAATATCTTGTTTAAAACGGGAACGTTTTTCTTCCAAAAATGAAATAGCGCCACCATAAGTGTAAGAGGTTAAGAAAAGGCTAAGCTTGAGAGCAGATGCATTATTTTCATTTTATTTGCGATTTTCAGAAATCGTTAACGTTACATTATGCTAATGAGCTTCAGGCTATAACTGTATACAGGGTTTTTTCATAGCCAAACGTGAACAAAACGGAGCGATTTGTCCTACACAAATAATATTTTTTTGAAAAACTGCACATTTGCTATGTAACTGAGAGTCTCCTCATTGAAAACATCCGAAGCTCTTCAAAGTTAATGATTTTATTTATTTGGTTATCTGGCTTTTGTGAAAATGTTGCGTGCTACATGCTACACAAAATGCTATGCTAGCTTTGCATACTCTTACACAAATTAGTCAATTTCTATGGTTCAAAAGCATATTTTGAAAATCTGAGATGACAGTGTTGTTAAGAAAAGGCTAAGCTTGAGAGCAAACGCATTATTTTAATTTTATTTGCGATTTTCAGAAATCGTTAACGTTGCGTTATGCTAATGAGCCTGAGGCTTTAGTCACGATCCCGGATCCGGGATGGGGAGTTTCAAGAGGTTAACAACACTGTCATCTCAGATTTTCAAAATATGCTTTTGAACCATAGAAATTCACTAATTTGTGTAAGAGTATTTGTAGGCATATCATTGGAAGATTGACCATAAGAGACCACATTTACCAGGTGTCCGCCCGGTGTCCTGCGCCGAAATTGGTGCGCAAAAGTCAGCTGCAGTGAGTAGCATTTAGCACGCAACATTTTCACAAAAACCAGATAACCAAATAAATAAAATCATTTACCTTTGAAGAGCTTCGGATGTTTTCAATGAGGAGACTCTCAGTGAGTAGCATTTAGCACGTAACATTTTCACAAAAACCAGATAACCAAATAAATAAAATCATTTACCTTTGAAGAGCTTCGGATGTTTTCAATGAGGAGACTCTCAGTTACATAGCAAATGTGCAGTTTTTCCTGAAAGCGTCTTTGTGTAGGAGAAATCGCTCCGTTTTGTACATCACATTTGGCTACCGAAACGAACCGAAAATTCAGTCACCTACAACGTCAAACTTTTTCCGAATTAACTCCATAATATGGACCGAAACATGGCAAACGTTGTTTGGAATCAATCCTCAAGGTGTTTTTTCACATATCTCTTCATTGATATATCGTTCGTGGAAGCCTGCATTCTTCTCTGAATTCTGTGGAAAAATACTTGCAGCTGACTTTTGCGCACCAATTTCGGTGCAGGACACCGGGCGGACACCTGGTAAATGTGGTCTCTTATGGTCAATCTTCCAATGATATGCCTACAAATACGTCACAATGCTGCAGACACATTGGGAAAACGACAGAAAGGGCTGACTCACTCCTCTCGCATTCACAGCCATATAAGGAAACAATGGAAAACTGAGCCTCAAAAATCCTGCTCATTTCCTGGATGCCGTTTCATCTTGGTTTTGCCTGTAGCTCACGTTCTAGGGCACGCACAGAAAATATCTTTGCAGTTCTGGAAACGTCAGAGTGTTTTCTTTCCAAAGCTACCAATTATATGCATAGTCGAGCATCTTTTTGTGACAAAATATTGCGCTTAAAACGGGCACGTCTTTTTATCCAAAAATGATATAGCGCCCCCAGAGTTTCAACAGGTTAAAACTCACATGCAGGGTACTCAATTCAAGCTACACTCGTTGTGAATCTTTCCAACAAGTCAGATGCTTTTCGGCGAAAGCATGAGAAGCTATTATCTGATAGCATGCAACACCCCGAAATACCAGAAGGGGACGTAAACAAAAGAATTAGCATAGCCGGCGCTACACAAAACGCAGAAATAAAATATAAAACATTCATTACCTTTGACGAGCTTCTTTGTTGGCACTCCTATATGTCCCATAAACATCACAATTTGGTATTTTTTTCTGATTAAATCGGTCCTTGTATACCCAAAATTTCCATTTATGAAGACCGTCAGATCCAGGAAAAACACAGTTTTTAAACGCAACGTTATTTTTTTAAATTAAAATATAAACTTTGAAAAAAAAACTTCAAACTACTTCTGTAATCCAACTTTAGGTATTAGTAAACGTTAATAAACGATCAAATTGATCACAGAGCGATCTGTATTCAATAGCAACAAGTTTGGAAAACGTAGTCCACTTTTCCCCTTCCATTTTTTCCAGCTGTGTACCCGAAGACAGGATGTGCCTGTTACTCATCTGACCAAGGAATTAGTTGCATCGAAATCACAACACTGGCGACATCGTGTGGAAGCTGTAGGAACTGTAAGCCCATCCTTATCTATTATGCCTTGCAATAGACAATACAGAGACTGGCGGATTGATTTTTTCTTCGTCGATTTTGTGATCAGGTTTCCTTGCGATTTTGACCACGGAACACGTTCTGTTATAGTCACAGACATCATTGAACCAGTTTTAGAAACTTCAGAGTGTTTTCTATGCACACATACTAAACATATGCATATACTATATTCCTGGAATGAGTAGCAGGACTTTGAAATGTTGCGCGATTTTTTAACAGAATGTTGAAAAAAGTAGCCCGATCTCTAACAGGTTTTAATGAAAGTTTGATTTTTATATCATTTTTTAAAATTTGCCGGGCTGCATTTTCTCTGGCTTTTGCCCAAGTGGGACGCCATATACCATAAGAAGTTTAAGGAAAATTGTTTGCAGTACTGTTTAAACTAGATTATAGGAACACTGTGGACAATTATAGCAAGTTGCACCCATGAAATACAGAAATCAACACTTTTCCATAAACAAGGTCTAAATCCTGTTTGATGCATTCTGTAAGTAAATTGTTTTGCAGTACTGTTTAAACTAGATGATAGGAACATTGTAGACAATTTTCAGCAAGTTGCAACCATGAAATACAGAAATAAATGCACAGTATTGACTATTAACTATTAACTATTCTTTAACCATCCCCTCTTCAATTAGGGATGTTTGGAAAATGCATTGTTCAAAAAAAGACATTGTATCATTGTATCTTGATGCGCCCCTGCTTAGAGTAGTTGCCTTTGAAGAGAAACAACTGGATGTATCTGCAGAATGCTAGTACACCTAACCGGTCAGTTCCTATCGCCTGCAGAAAGGAATGAAAGTATAAAGCTACTCTGGCACTTTTTATTATCTTCATATGAGCTCATTTCATCATCATCCTTTGCCATATAAGTCTCTGAGCCAGGTCAGCAGAGCACTTTAGTGGTATATTTGGTGCCATTGCAATGACGTGAGAGCTTTTATTCTCACGTGCACTAACACAGTGAAATGCATTTCTTGCTTGCTCTTTCCCTACAATACAAAAGTACTTTCAAAATACATTTAAAAAAGTAAAGTAGAACAAAAACACAATAAATAGAAATAAAAAGAACACGATAAAGTAAGTAAACCATATACAGTGTCAGTTCCAATACCATATTTATATTGTGCAGGGATACTGGAGTGGTCCTCCCCTCAGAAGCCTCCACTGTAGGTTAGATATGTATAAGGGTAAGGTAACTAGGCATCAGGATATATGATAAACAGAGTAGCAGCAGCATATATGATTATTGTATGTGTGTGTGTGTGTGTGTGTGTGTGTGTGTGTGTGTGTGTGTGTGTGTGTGTGTGTGTGTGTGTGTGTGTGTGTGTGTGTGTGTGTGTGTGTGTGTGTGTGTGTGTGTGTGTGTGTGTGTGTGTGTGTGTGTGTGTGTGTGTGTGTGTGTGTGTGTGTGTGTGTGTGTGTGTGTGTGTGTGTGTTTGTGTGTGTGTGTGTGTGCGTGTGTGCGTGCGTGTGTGTGTGTGTGTGGTCAGTATGAATGTGTGTGCGTGTTATGTATGTGAGCAAATAAAGTGTGTGTGTGAGTGTGTTGGAGTGGCAGTGTGTAGAATGTGCATGTGTGAAAAAATGTCAATAAAATGAAAGGGTAAATAAAGATAGATCTTTGTATTACACAATATTCCATTAGCTTTATCACAGATCTTTCTCTTGCTCTGGTAGCAGAATCTAACATCAGAAGCATCTTCTGAGAGTACATAAGAGTATTTTCGCTTTCTCCCATGTACTCCAAAAGGATTCGATTTATGTGCATTGTTATTGGTAAAATATACACTTTTCTGGCTATGGTTTTGTGAATAGTTAAATGTGTAAATCTCTGTAAACCATTCAAATGTTGACTGTCTATAAGTGTGAGGTTGTGGATTTTTAGTTTCCCAACACTGATTTTCTTAGGGTGTCACGTTCGTTTGTAGAGACGGACCAAGGCGCAGCGGATGTTGAGTTCCACATAATTTATCAAACGTGAAACTTTAACCTCTTTGAACTCTAGGGGCAGTATTTCATTTTAGGATAAAAAATGTTCCCGTTTTAAACAAGATATTTTGTCATGAAAAGATGCTCGACTATGCATATAATTGACAGCTTTGGAAAGAAAACACTCTGACGTTTCCAAAACTGCAAAGATATTATCTGTGAGTGCCACAGAACTGATGCTACAGGCGAAACCAAGATGAAACTTCAAACAGGAAATGGAGCAACATTTTTGAAGCGCTGTTTTCCAATGTCTTCTTATATGGCTGTGAATGCGCACGGAGAGAGCCCACAATTTCTGCCATTTCCCCAAAGGTGTCTGCAGCATTGTGACGTATTTGTAGGCATATCATTCGAAGATTGACCATAAGAGACCACATTTATCGAAATTGATGAGTAAACCTCAGCTGCGAGTATTTTTCCATTTAATTCAGAGAAGAAAGCAGACTTCCACGAACGATATATCAATGAAGAGATATGTGAAAAACACCTTGAGGATTGATTCTAAACGTTTGCCATGTTTCAGTCGATATTATGGAGTTCATTTGGAAAAAAGTTTGGCGTTTTGGTGACTGAATTTTCATTTTTTTTTGGTAGCCAAAAGTGATGTACAAAACGGAGCGATTTCTCCTACACAAAGAATCTTTCAGGAAAAACTGAACATTTGCTATCTAACTGAGTCTCCTCATTGAAAACATCCGAAGTTCTTCAAAGGTAAATGATTTTATTTGAATGCTTTTCTGGTTTTTGTGAAAATGTTGCCCGCTAAATGCTACGCTAAATGCTACGCTAGCTATCAATACTCTTACACAAATGCTTGTTTTGCTATGGTTGAAAAGCATATTTTGAAAATCTGAGATGACAGTGTTGTTAAGAAAAGGCTAAGCTTGAGAGCTAGCATATTTATTTCATTTCATTTGCGATTTTCATAAATAGTTAACGTTACGTTATGCTAATGAGCTTGAGCCTATAACTGGATACAGGTTTTTTCGTAGCCAAACGTGAACAAAAAGGAGCGATTTGTCCTACACAAATAATATTTTTTGAAAAACTGAACATTTGCTATCTAACTGAGAGTCTCCTCATTGAAAACATCTGAAGTTCTTCAAAGGTAAATGATTTTATTTGAATGCTTTTCTTGTTTTTGTGAAAATGTTTCTGGCTGAATTCTAGGCTTATAGCTATGCTAGCTATCAATACTCTTACACAAATGCTTGTTTAGCTATGGTTGAAAAGCATATTTTGAAAATCTGAGATGACAGTGTTGTTAACAAAAGTCTAAGCTTGAGAGCAAATATATTTATTTCATTTCATTTGCGATTTTCATGAATAGTTAACGTTGCGTTATGCTAATGAGCATCAGGCTATAAATAGGATCCCGGATCCGGGATTGCTCGTCGCATGAAGTTAAACAAAAGAAGAAACGAACAATGAACCATGACTACAGAGGTGCTACATACACTAACTCAAAATACAATAACCCACAAACACTACTTAAATATGATCCCCATTTAGAGACAACAATTACCATCTGCCTCTAGTTGGGACTCACAAATCACCAACATAGAAACATTTAACTAGAACACCACATAGAAATAATGAACTAGAATAACTCAAGTCACGCCCTGACATACTACACCATAGAGAAACAATGTCTCTCTATGGTCAGGGTTTGGTTTGGACATAGGGTTTGGTGTTTTATCAAATAAGTTTTACCAGATGTTTCTTCCTTGTGTTTGCCTCTTCTTTTTTTACCCTATGCTGGTGTACAGTATTTTTAACCCCTGCCAATCAAAAGAAAACTAGACTTGATTAGACTTGAACAAAGTTTTCAGTTTATTATGGTGATATTCCTCAGTTCTATGGTAACAAGGGGTAAGACATACATGCTTTCAGTATTTAACAAGACTCTCAGTACAACTACATGGGAAGACATGCCAGTAGTAATGCATATGGTTGTCTTGGAGACTGTCAACAAGCTGTTGATTATTGATCACAGTTTTAGAAGGCGGTGAGCGGTGACAGTGAAGGTGTTGGTGAGGACAGTGGCTGTGTGTCCATGTGGGGCTACATGAGATAAGCCTTAGTCTCAACTTGGTCAAACCAACACAGTGCAATTTAAATGGAATAGGGTGTCATTTGAGATTTGTCCAAACACTCAGTGTCACACAAAACAGTGACAACGTTCAAACAACAGACGAGTGGGGTGTTCAGTCTGCACACTTATAATCCTGATATGTGGAGAAATCATCCATTCCCTTTGAAAAAGGCCGTACATTTGCTCTGAGCTGTAGACCTTCAAACTAAATCTTTAAGAATTTCACTTTCAAATGTGGCTATATCTAAAGGTTCAGATTAAGTTAACCAGGGCATTTTGTTTTCCTGTGGTGTTTAAGATGGGTTTTAAATCCAGTAGGCCTAGATGACACAGAATATAGAGGCACTGACTCTCACATATATAGTGAATAGGTCAAATGTCAATTTAAAAATTCAGGGGTACTGTTAAAGTACAATTCACTTACAAAGTATGTTCACATCCTTTAAAAAAGGTTTCCCCTGCTGGTGAACGTTTGGCATTGCAAAGAGATTTGTTTGGCATTTTCCCAAAATATATTTCTTGAGCATTTCTCCCCAAATATGACCTTATTGTATTCTGGATCAGTCCTTGGCATTGGCTAAGAGAACCTCACTGGCCCCACTGCCCAGTCCCAGCACTGAGAAGCTCAGAAATGGACCAGTACCACTCAAATTACCCTCTGTTGGTATGAGACAGAGGGGACGGAAGGGAGAAATAGAGTACAGGATGAATGGAGAGGCAGGGAGAGACAAACAGAGAGATGTGAATGAGAGCAAGATAGGTGCCCTTGTGCCATTGATGACACAAAGGCATGAAACATTAAAGCATGCTCTGTGCACATCATTGCGCACGTAATTGCACACTGCACATCAGTTTCTAAGTTATTTTCAATTATTTAATGTTAAACCTTTTCTCCCTGACTGAAGGACTTACCTCCATAGCAATATTTTCTATTGCTATGGAGGCTTAGCCCACTGCAAGACTAAAACAACTCAGAAAGAACAGAGGTCCGGCAGAGAGAGGTACAGACAGACAGACAGGCAGACAGGCAGACAGGCAGGCAGGCAGGCAGGCAGGCAGGCAGGCAGGCAGGCAGGCAGGCAGGCAGGCAGGCAGGCAGGCAGGCAGGCAGGCAGCATCATACGGAGTGATGTTATGCACATGGCTTCCTCTAAAGAAAACATCTCTTTCTTTGTCACGTGATTAGCAGTTACCGGTTCATTAGAGCTGTATATCAGAGATGACGCACTTTTCTGTCTGACGTTACCTTTGACCTACTGTAAGCATAACAACATCTTCAAAGGAATGAGGAGGTTGGTTTACGTGTGTGTGTGGGTAAAAGCAGAGCGTAGGGACTGATTGTACTCTGAATTGAGGAATACTAAAATATGAATTAACCACATACTTGGCTGAGGTTATGGAGGTGACAGGGCTGGATGCAAAACAAATCTTGATTACATTTACGGAGTGGATACTTCGATAAGAAGCAGCAGTTCGACAAAACTCTTTTCCAAAATGGTCAAATGCATTTAAATCAGAAACACATCCATAATATACAGTTATTAGGCATCCATAAAATGTGCATTCTAAAAGAAAACTACAGGTGCTTTATAAAGTACACTACACTGCATTTGGAAAGTATTCAGACCCCTTGACTTTTTCCACATGTTGTTACATTACAGACTTATTCTAAAATGGATTACATGTATTTATTTTTCTCAACAGTCTACACACTATACCCCATAACAACAAAGCGAAAACAGGTTTTTGGAAATGTTAGGAAAAATAAATAAAATAAATAAACAGAAATACCTTATTTACGTATGTATTCAGACCCTTTACCATGAGACTCAAAATTGACCTCAGGTGCATCCTGTTTCCATTGATCATCATTGAGATGTTTCTACAACTTGATTGGAGTCCACCTGTTGTAAATTCAATAGATTGGACATGATTTGGAAAGGCACACACCTGTCTATGTAAGATCCCCAAGTTGACAGTGCATGTCAGATCAAAAACCAAGCCATGAGGTCGAAGGAATTGTATTGAGGCACAGGTCTGGGGAAGGATTCCCAAAAAATGCTGCAGCATTGAACGTCCCTAAGAACACAGTGTCCTCCATCATTCTTAAATGGAAGAAATGTGAAACCACCAATACTTAGTCACTCTGACAGAGCTCCAGAGTTCCTCGGTGGAGAATGGGATAAAATCCAAGAAGGACAACCTTCTCTGCAGCACTCCACCAATCAGGCCTTTACGGTAGAGTGGCCAGATGGAAGCCACTCCTCAGTAAAAGGCACATGACAGCCCGCTTGGAGTTTTCAAAAAGGCACCTAAAGACTCTCAGACCATGAGAACCAAGATTCTCTGTTCTGATGAAACCGGGATTGAACTCTTTGGCCTGAATGTCAAGGGTCACATCTGGAGGAAACCTGGCACCATCCCTACGGTGAAGCATGGTGCTGGCAGCATCATGCTTTGGGGATGTTATTCAGCGGCAGGTGTGACTAGTCAGGATCGAGGGAAAGCAAAGTACAGAGAGATCCTTGATGAAAACCTGCTCCAGAGTGCTCAGGACCTCAGACTGAGGTGAAGGTTCACCTTCCAATAGGACTATGACCCTAAGCACACAGCCAAGACAATACGAAACTGGCTTCGGGACAAGTCTCTGAATGTCCTTGAGTGGATCAGCCAGAACCTTGACTTGAACCCTATCTAACATCTCTGGAAAGACCTGAAAATAGCTGGGCAGCGACACTCCCCATCCAACCTGACATACCTTGAGAGGAGCTGCAAAGAAGAATGGGAGAAACTCCCCAAATACAGATGTGCCAAGCTTGCAGCATCATACCTAACAAGACTCAAGGCTGTAATCGCTGCCAAAGGTGCTTCAACAAAGTACTGAGTAGAGGGTCTGAATACTTATGTAAATGTGATATTTCAGTTTTTTATAAATTAGCCAACATTTCTAAAAACCTGTTTTTACTTTGTGATTATGGGGTATTGTGTGTAGATTGATGAGGGAAAATACAATTTAATCCATTTTATATTAAGGTTGTAAAGTAACATAATGTGGGAAAAGTCACAGGGTCTGAATAGTTTCCGAATGCCCTGTATATGACCAAAAGTATGTAGATACATGCTCGTGAAATCATGGGCATTATTATGGAGTTGGTCCCCCCTTTGCTGCTATAACAGCCTCCACTCTTCTGGGAAGGCTTCCCACTAGATGTTGGACATTGCTGCAGGGACTTGCTTCCATTCAGCCACAAGAGCATTAGTGAAGTCGGGCACTAATGTTGGGCGATTAGGGCTGGCTTGCAGTTGCAGTTGCAGTTCCAATTCATCCCAAAGGTGTTCAATAGGGTTGAGGTCAGGGCTCTGTGCAGGTCAGTCAAGTTCTTCCACACCGATCTTTACAAACCATTTCTGTATATGCACAGGGCATTGCCACAAAGTTGGAAGCACAGAATCGTCTAGAATGTCATTGTATGCTAGAGTGTTAAGATTTTCCTTCACTGGAACTATAGGGCCTAGCCCAAATCATGAGAAACAGCCCCAGACCATTATTCCTCCTCCACCAAATTTTACAGTTGGCACACATTCGGGCAGTTAGTGTTCTCCTGGCATCCGCCAAACCCAGATTCGTCCGTCGGACTGCCAGATGGTGAAGCGTGTTTCATCACTCCAGAGAATTTTTACATTTAAAAAATAATAATATTTAACCTTTATTTAACCAGGTAGGCAAGTTGAGAACAAGTTCTCATTTACAATTGCGACCTGGCCAAGATAAAGCAAAGCAGTTCGACACATACAACGACACAGAGTTACACGTGGAGTAAAACAAACATTCAGTCAATAATACAGTATAAACAAGTCTATATACGATGTGAGCAAATGAGGTGAGATAAGGGTGGAAAAGGCAAAAAAAGGCCATGGTGGTGAAGTAAATACAATATAGCAAGTAAAACACTGGAATGGTAGATTTGGACAGGACAGCGGAGTCAATCACCACCTTCCGGAGACACCTGAAACCCCACCTCTTCAAGGAATACCTAGGATAGGATAAGTAATCCTTCTCACCCCCCCCCCCCTTAATGATTTAGATGCACTATTGTAAAGTGGCTGTTCCACTGGATGTCAGAAGGTGAATTCACCAATTTGTAAGTCGCTCTGGATAAGAGCGTCTGCTAAATGACTTAAATGTAATGTAAATGTAGATTTGCAGTGGAAGAATGTGCAAAGTAGAAATAAAAATAATGGGGTGCAAAGGAGCAAAATAAATCTAATAAATAGAGTAGAGAAAGAGGTAGATGTTTGGGCTAAATTATAGATGGGCTATGTACAGGTGCAGTAATCTGTGAGCTGCTCTGACAGCTGGTGCTTAAAGCTAGTGAGGGAGATAAGTGTTTCCAGTTTCAGAGATTTTTGTAGTTTGTTCCAGTCATTGGCAGCAGAGAACTGGAAGGAGAGGCGGCCAAAGAAATAATTGGTTTTGGGGGTGACCAGAGAGATATACCTGCTGGAGTGCGTGCTACAGGTGGGTGATGCTATGGTGACCAGCGAGCTGAGATAAGGGGGGACTTTACCTAGCAGGGTCTTGTAGATGACATGGAGCCAGTGGGTTTGGCGATGAGTATGAAGCGAGGGCCAGCCAACGAGAGCGTACAGGTCACAATGGTGGGTGGTATATGGGGCTTTGGTGACAAAACGGATTGCACTGTGATAGACTGAATCCAATTTGTTGAGTAGGGTATTTGAGGCTATTTTGTAAATGACATCGCCGAAGTCGAAGATTGGTAGGATGGTCAGTTTTACAAGGGTATGTTTGGCAGCATGAGTGAAGGATGCTTTGTTGCGAAATAAGAAGCCAATTCTAGATTTACTTTGGATTGGAGATGTTTGATGTGGGTCTGGAAGGAGAGTTTACAGTCTAACCAGACACCTAGGTATTTGTAGATGTCCACGTATTCTAAGTCAGAGCCGTCCTGAGTAGTGATGTTGGACAGGCGGGCAGGTGCAGGCAACGATCGGTTGAAGAGCATGCATTTAGTTTTACTTGTATTTAAGAGCAATTGGAGGCCACGGAAGGAGAGTTGAATGGCATTGAAGCTTTCCTGGAGGGTTGTTAACACAGTGTCCAAAGAAGGGCCAGAAGTATACAGAATGGTCTCGTCTGCGTAGAGGTGGATCAGACTCACCAGCAGCAAGAGCGACATCATTGATGTATACAGAGAAGAGAGTCGGTCCAATAATTGAACCCTGACAGCAGACCCTCCGATTTGACACACTGAACTCTATCAGAGAAGTAGTTGGTGAACCAGGCGAGGCAATCATTTGAGAAACCAAGGCTGTCGAGTCTGCCGATGAGCCTTGGCCAGATCAATGAATACGGCTGCACAGTAATATTTCTTATCGATGGAGGTTAAGATATCGTTTAGGACGTTGAGCGCGGCTGAGGTGCACCCATGACCAGCTCTGAAACCAGATTGCATAGCAGAGAAGGTATGGTGAGATTCGAAATGGTCGGTAATCTGTTTGTTGACTTGGCTTTCGAAGACCTTAGAAAGGCAGGGCAGGATAGATATAGGTCTGTAGCAGTTTGGGTCAAGAGTGTCCCCCCCTTTGAAGATGGGGATGACCGCAGCTGCTTTCCAATCTTTGGGAATCTCAGATGACACGAAAGAGAGGTTAAACAGGCTAGTAATAGGGGTGGCAACAATTTTGGCAGAATGCATTTCCACTGCCCCAAAGTCCAATGGCGGCAAGCTTTACACCACTCCAGCTGACTCTTGGCATTGAACATGGTGATTTTATGCAGCTGTAGCAGGGCAGAAATTTTGACAAAATGACTTGTTAGAAAGGTGGCATCCTATGACAGTGCCAAGTTGAAAGTCACAGAGCTCTTCAATGAGGTCATTCTACTGCCAATGTTTGTCTATGGAGATTGCATGGCTGTGTCCTCAATTTTATATGCCTGTCAGCAACGGGTGTGGCTGAAATCACCGAATCTACTAATTTGAAGGGGATACAACATACATTTGTTTATATAGTGTATATCTACACGAACACTGGATATTTACAAGCTCACAGGTTATTTACATGTGTGTTGCTCTTTAAATAAAGCATCAAACTACATAATCAGAGCAGAGAGGGGCAGAACTATCCTGCATATAGAAACACTGGAGGGGTTGAGTAGTACAGACAAGTAGGGACCAGATGCTCCAACACATAAGAGTCATTACATTTAATTTCAGAGAAAATAGCCATTTCTCCACAGAAATGAGTGTGAAAGTACCCGGTTTTACCAATTAGATGCAATTATTCCTGCTACTGCTACACCGTTTTATCTATTTTGCTGGTATTCTGTGTTTATTAAATGTATCACAATGTTTTCTTTGGCTTAATCTAAAGTTGTTAGTTATTATTATCCCTGTAATGGGGTATTATATTTAGCCCTGTCATTAAGTACATATCTCTCCATGTGGCGGCCCACAGTTAGTCTCCTTTGGGTCTGCAGGCTCTAGAACAGAGACACACGGAACACGGTTAGTCAGTCTCCACAGCATCACAAAGAAACAGTAGACATACAACTGCAGGAAACAGACAGAATGAGGAAGACAGACAGATAGAGAAAGACAGAGAGAGAAACACATTCGAGACAGACAGCCAGAGAGAGAGAGAGAGAGAGAGAGAGAGAGAGAGAGAGAGAGAGAGAGAGAGAGAGAAAGAATGACACACATACACACACATTGCCTCTCCTTGCAGTACCTCTTCATCGGGTGACTCTGGTAGTCAGGTTAAAGTAGAACTTGTCAGTGTGGATCTGAAGCCTCCTGTAGAACTCATGAAACTCCTCCTCGCCCTTCCCCTGTAAGTACACCAGCAGCTCAGCCAATCGCACCGCAGTAGGCACGCTCAGGTTCCTGAACTGTAGAATTAGACAAGCATCCAATCACAAGTGTCCAGTCAACTGTCCAATTAACAATAATGCATTAATGGATCTGTAAATGTAAATGTAAATGTAATAAGGCCTTCATCCTGTCTTATTATTGCCCAGTATTCCCTAGAATCACAAAATACAACACAACAAATTGCAAAGACTGAAATATTGTAAATTGCATGACCATGTAGAGCTAGATATGTAAAAGCCTAGAGGGTAAGGGTGGTCTGGCGAAAGTGATGTAAAGCTGTGTGCAACCTGTAGTGAACCTAAATCCCTTCAGAGAGTTAGCATACTCACAAGGCTACTTACCCTCTGGGCCTCCTTGTCAGTAAGTATTTGAGGGTTGGTCCTGTTGAGCTGCAGCACCAGCCCGCCCACCAGCTCAGTGTGCATCCTCTGGTCTAAACACAGGAACTTGGAGTTCCTTTTTAGCTGCTCATGGTAGCTGTCTGAGCCTGACCAGGGAGCTGGGAAATACAGGAAATAAGGTACAAAGAACACACATTTGGGCAGCACCTTAAGTAGAAGATATATAAACTCTGCAAAAAAATACGTCCTCTCACGGTCAACTGCATTTATTTTCAGCAAACTTAATGTGTACATATTTGTAAGAATATAACAAGACTCAACAACTGAGACATAAACTGAACAAGTTCCACAGACATGTGACGAATAGAAATGGAATAACGTGCCCCTGAACAAAGGGACACAAAAGTAACAGTCAGTATCTGGTGTGGCCACCAGCTGCATTAAGTACTGCAGTGCATCTCCTCCTCATGGACTGCACCAGATTTGCCAGTTCTTGCTGTGAGATGTTACCCCACTCTTCCACCAAGGCACTTGCAAGTCCCCGGACATTTCTGGGGGGAATGGCCCTAGCCCTCACCCTCCAATCCAACAGGTCCCAGACGTGCTCAATGGGATTGAGTGAAGTGAAGAGCATTTTTTGCTAGTCCAGCGATGGTGGGTTTGTGCCAATAGGCGACATTGTTTCCGGTGATGTCTGGTGAAGTCCTCAGTTCGGCCTCTCTCAGCCTATTGCGGACAGTCTGAACACTGATGGAGGAATTGTGTGTTCCTGGTGTAACTCGGGCAGTTGATGTTGCCATCCTGTACCTGTCATGCAGGTGTAATGTTCGGATGTACTGATCCTGTGAAGGTGTTGTTACACGTGGTCTGCCACTGCGAGGACGATCAGCTGTCCGTCCTGTAGCACTGTCTTAGGCGTCTCACAGTATGACCATTGCAATTTATTGCCCTGGCCACATCTGTAGTCCTCATGCCTCCTTGCAGCATTCCTACGGCACATTCACACAGATGAGCTGGGACACTGGGCCTCTTTCTTTTGGTGTTTTTCAGAGTAAGTAGAAAGGCCTCTTTAGTGTCCTACGTTTTCATAACTGTGACCTTAATTGCCTACCTTCTGTAAGCTGTTAGTGTCTTAACGACCGTTCCACAGGTGCATGTTCATTGATTGTTTATGGTTCATTGAACAAGCATGGGAAACAGTGTTAAATCCTTTTTCAATGAAGATCTGTGAAGTTATTTGGATTTTTACAAATTATCTTTGAGAGACAGGGTCCTGATTTTATTAATGTTTAGCCTATATAGGCCTAAACATTAAAATCTAAAATCTCATTTACAGCACTTGCAATTATTTTGGATCTACTTTCATGTTGGTAAAATAATTAAGTTAAATACAACCAATACTTTCGTTTGAGTTGTTGTAGATTGAGATGGTCAGCATGCAACAGGTTCCGGGTGGTGAGAAGACATTGTGGACAGTTGTGACAGATTGTACTCTGCAGCTCATGATTCACCCATAAATCAAAAGCCGCAAAAGCTATATTCAAATTCAATAACCTGCCATGGAAGAAAACGGATGCCTCTTCGCCGCCAATGACTGCCTCTTCGCTAACTTTCTCCTCTCCCTAATTTGACGCTCTTCCCATGATGACAGCACACCCGGCCGAACACCCCGGCCCCACTGTAGTGGTGCACTAATGGCTATTAATACGTCATGTCACTGACTGAGGTCTAAACTATGCAAGAATGTGTATCTACTTTGTAATTACACTGTAGCCTATATAACTTATATATGTTTTATATGGCACCCACATAAGTATAATATTGAGTCTCTTGGATCACTCAAAAATAGTCTGTTCATTGATTGGTTGTTTTATTGACGGCAAACCTCTCATCCTAACTTGGAGACTGACTATTTTGGTTCGATTCGATTATTTTAGTAAAAACTCCTTTACAATCGTATTCCTAACTGATGATCATGCAAGGTTTTGCCACATCTTTGATCATTGATTGGAAACGTTTAAGGACATATCATTTATTACATGATCAATTGTCAATCCATCTGCAGTGGGACTAATCAACTTGCACAACGTACCATCATTGTCAGTAGGCTGTAGGAAAATAAAAAATAAAACATCATAAAATTCTCTTCACATTCCAATAGTACAGAATAACATGTTAGAGTTATTTATACCATGAAGTACCATCCCGTATTGTACACATCAGGATTGGGAAATGTAGGCCTACACATGCTAACCCTTGATCCATCAAAGCAGAAGCATCAAACATAAAAAAAATGCTGAATACTGTTACAACATGATTCTTTCCAGAATCATAATTACTAGAGTTCATGGCTCAGAGATACAGGACATTCCATTTCAGAACTGAAATATTTACTGTGCACATGTTTATTACTATTGTACATTTCCAGGAGGAACACTGTGAAATCAGGCAGCAACATAATAAGTGATTCCTATGGAAGAAAGACAGTTCTCCCCTGTAAGCACAACTTTCCGCTTCGGGCAGTGTCCAGAGGGATAGGGGCTGCGTTTAAGGCACATGTCTGATGCACCATAGAAATGCTGCCTTGTCACTGAATGGTCTACTGCAGGTCAATGTCAAATTACTAATAAATGGTCATTTGGTCATTGAGTCCGGCGATATTCATTGGTGCCTGCTTAATAATGGCATAGGCTTGGTAACAATTCAGGCGGTTCTCTTTCCTTTTGGATATAGTTTCCAGCTGGTTGATGTTCAGTTTATCCATGACCCTGAGGTCTATGTTCAGTCACTTCCTGGTTGTGATCTCACACGGATATGACCCGTACGGGGCGCTCCTTGACATAGAGGGGGTGTCGACACATCCTGTAGGGCTTCCCCAGAAGTGGAGATACACTGCCCTCCTGTTCTCCATACTGCCTGACCAGGCCTGAGCCTGGGGGTACCACTTGGTTCTGAAGCTGGCCCGTGGTCCAAGGTGGACCTGGATACTGGGTTGGGATAGGGTTTTGAAGTAGGCCTGGATTGTGTGGCAGACCTGGGTTGTGGTAGAGGCCTGAGATGTGTGGGAGGATGGGCTGGTTGTAGCCTTTGCAGTGAAGAGGAGCTGAGTTGAGGGCTGGGACGGCGGGGGAGGCCTGGACTGGACCAGTCAGAGCATAGGGGTACTGATGATACCTGTAGAGAGGACAGACACAGAGAAATTGAGCTTTGCAAGGCAGACAAGCATGAACAGGCATGCACTCACTCACTCACGCACGCACGCACACACACACACACACACACACACACACACACACACACACACACACACACACACACACACACACACACACACACACACACACACACACACACACACACACACACACACACACACACACACACACACACACACACACACACACACACACACACACACACACACAGTCCTCACCAGCTGGGTCTCTTATTGTCACACATTGAAGGGTTATGGTTGACCCATGGTGGAAGTGCCTTCTCCTGGGTGTTGTTATTGTTGTTCCTGCCATTGTGGCCATAGCGAGAGGCCCTGTTCTCTTCCAGTTCCACTTGCTCTAGCTGGTGCCACAGACGCGTCTCCCTGGCAACGCAAAAAAAGTTTTTACAGATGTAGGATCTTAATTTGTTCACTCTTTTGTTGCTGAGAATTTTCCTGAACAGTGGGAAATCCAAACTTGTAGTGTATTTGAGGTTTAAAAAGGCTTCTAAAGTTAATAATTTCGACATTGACATTTCAGACTTGATTTGCCTAAAAGAAAAATGTATCAACCCACACAAAAATGTTCATTAACCTGCTACATCTATGGGGGCGCTATTTCATTTTTGGATAAAAAGACGTGCCCGTTTTAAGCGCAATATTTTGTCACAAAAAGATGATTGACTATGCATATAATTGATAGCTTTGGAAAGAAAACACTCTGACGTTTCCAGAACTGCAAAGATATTGTCTGTGAGTGCCCCAGAACAGATGCTACAGGCAAAACCAAGATGAAACTTCAACCCGGGAAATGAGTAGGATTTTTGAGGCTCTGTTTTCATTGTCTCCTTATATGGCTGTGATTGCGCAAGGAATGAGCCTGCCCGATCTATCGTTTCCCCAAGATGTCTGCAGCATTGTGACGTATTTGTAGGCATATCATTGGAAGATTGACCATAAGAGACTACATTTGCCAGGTGTCCGCCCGGTGTCCTCCGTCGAAATTGGTGCGTCATCTTCAACTGCACGTCTTTTTCCAAGCGATTCACCGGAGAAAGGAGACTACCACGAACGATATATCAATGAAGAGATATGTGAAAAACACATTGAGGATTGATTCTAAACAGCGTTTGCCGTGTTTCAGTCGATATTATGGAGTTAATTTGGAAAACAGTTCGCCGTTTTGATGACTGAATTTTCAGGGTTTTTTTGGTACCCAAACGTGATGTACAAAACGGAGAGATTTCTCCTACACAAAGAATGTTTCAGGAAAAACTGAACATTTGCTATGTAACTGAGAGTCTCCTCACTGGAAACATCCGAAGTTCTTCAAAGGTAAATTATTTTATTTGAATCCTTTTCTGGTTTTTGTGCAAATGTTGCCCGCTAAATGCTACGCTAGCTATCAATACTCTTACACAAATGCTTGTTTTGCTATGGTTCAAAAGCATATTTTGAAAATCTGAGATGACAGTGTTGTTAAGAAAAGGCTTAAGCTTGAGAGCTAGCACATTCATTTCATTTCATTTGCGATTTTCATAAATAGTTAACGTTACGTTATGCTAATGAGCTTGAGGCTAGAAATAGCCAAACGTGAACAAAACGGAGCGATTTGTCCTACAAAATAATATTTTTTTGAAAAACTGAACATTTGCTATCTAACTGAGAGTCTCCTCATTGAAAACATCTTCAAAGATAAATGATTTTATTCGAATGATTTTCTTGTTTTTGTGAAAATGTTGCTGGCTGAATTCTAGGCTTATAGCTATGCTAGCTAGTGTTGTTAACAAAAGTCTAAGCTTGAGAGCAAATATATTTATTTCATTTCATTAGCAATTTTCATGAATAGTTAACGTTGCGTTATGCTAATGAGCTTGAGGCTAGAAATAGAATCCCGGATCCGGGATTGCTCGACGCTAGAAGTTAATGATAATTCACAAAATAATTCACATTTCCTGTTGCTGCAAGATTATTTTCCTGCTATAGCAAACTGGCTTAAATTAAGATCCTACATCTGTACAGTCCCATGTTGCTTACTTGGTAGAGGATGATGCTTGTAACCCCAGGCTTGTGTGTTTGATTCCCATGGGGGACTAGTATGAAAATGTATGTAGTCATTACTGTAAACCTGAAAATGTATACACTCATTAAGTTGTTCTGGATAAAGGCATCTGCTAAAATCTAAATGTTGTACTGTCAATAGCTACTGTACATCTCAATATTGTTATCAATCCCCTTTACCACATTGTATAAATTACAGCTCTCCATCTTTCGCTTGTTTCTCACCTCTTCCTGTCTTCTCTTTTCCTTTCTCTCCCCCCTTTCTTCCGTTCAACTCTCCTTCTCATGTGTCCTGTCTCATCTTTCGGGCTCCTCTCCTCCTTCTCCCCTTCCACTAGTCATGGCTCCTCCCTCTCCTACCTCTGTCCTCATCTACTATCTACTCTCACCTATCCAGTCTGTTTCTCCTTCTCACCTCTCCTTCCATCCTACTTCCATCTCACCCTCCGGCCTCTCCTGTCTCCTCCCTCACTCCTCTCACCTCTCCTCCCATTTTCCCTCCATCACTCCTCTCACCCTCTTCCTCTCCTCCTCTGCTCTTCTCTCCTCACCTCCTCTCCTCCCTCCATCTCTCCTCTCACCTCTCCTCCTTCTTCTTCTCCTCCTCCGTGACACAGTCGAGCAGACAGCAGGTGATGAAGGCAATGGACATGAGGAGGATGATGGCACAGCTGATGATGGATGCCACCACTGCCACACGGAACCCAAAGTCTTCCGATGGGGACACCGCTCGAAGAAGAGATAAAACATCTATCAATTAATTTATGAGATCTGTCTACAGATAACAAACAATATATATAAAAACAAATCACTCCAGAAAGTGATGGAAATATAATATATTTGAATGCCTTTTTTAAGTGTATTGCATCCATTTATAACAGACATCATTAAGTACCTTGGTACCATGGTACCTAAAGTATGACATTGACATCTACATAACACTGCCCATGGTCAGAGAGCACATAAAACTATCTCCAGTATATTCCTCTATATTCCTCTATTTCAGAATAATTAAGAGGCTGACAGGCAGGGAGTTTGCAATCCATGCATTTTTTCCACTCAATGCATTCTGAAGCTTTAATATACTCCTACACATGCATGCACGCAAGCACGCACGCACGCACGCACGCACGCACGCACGCACACGCACACACACACACACACACACACACACACACACACACACACACACACACACACACACACACACACACACACACACACACACACACACACACACACACACTTTCCTAAGAGGACAACTTTCATTTTCCCAATGAAGCAGTCTGACTCATCCATAGTGTATGACTGAAGTGACAGCTGTCTCCACATGCTCTCGGCCATTGATTGGCCAGATGAGCTGACTCCCTAGAGTCAGACGGAGAAGGGTCAGAGAGTGACAAACCTAACAGTCTCTCATTTGGACTTCGGTTCCTCATTGAATACAAATATGCTTTACATAAGTGGCTTATAAATATGAAAAGGACGTCTATGAATATTTCAAGAACAAACATAACTGGCAGTGTACTAATGCGGAGTGCTTTAATTGCTGGCTGGTATGTCATTTTCTATGACAACATGTCCTAAAGGAGTAGACTGGTGTCCTCAGACCAACTCTGCCATAACTCTGCCATACACTAACATACTGTAACTGTAACTATAACACCTACAAGTAAAGACCAGTGGTACATAGGTGTGTGAGTATCCTCTCAGCATGAGTCATTCGACTTTTGAGAAGTGTAACTTTTTAAAATGTTTTTCAAAGCGCAGATGTTCAACTTAATAAAAAACAGGTTTTACCATCTCAAGAGTTTCAATAAAAAATATATAATATAGTAAGTGCCTATTAAGTACCAAACATAATAACAGAGTTGACTGTAACAGGGTTGACGATTTCTTCTTAAATCAGCCATTAATTCCCTTGTGACAGAAGGAATGAAAGCTTGTTCTGTGCAACAGGGAGTGGCAATTGAATGCAAGATTCACACCAAAAATAAATTTGTTAAAATATTCCTACCCTGTCTATCTATGGGTAACGGGGTTGACATGTTACGCTCAACCCACTCAGTTTTCTATCACAAAACACCAGAAAAAGGCCAAAAAGAGTAGAACCAGCTCACTTGCTTTTACTCTATGATTTGACTATTAAATGTTCATTGTTTGTTTAGATTAATTTGGGGATTAAGTGGGATAAAACATATCTAGAAATGACACAGGTGTGAAGGAGGGACATGTCAAAATTCTAAATTTTGGAACTTCACTTTAGCAAGCCTTCATTCATATTAAATTACACTTAATTTAATATAACAGGCTTTTTAAAATTCTATATTTGTCCACAATTTCTACATAAAATATCAAAGGGTTGCAAAAGGCACTCTTTTCATGGAACGACACAGATACATACGTTTACACCATGGAGAGCCTCCTGACCACTGGGTACTGTTGCTGCCCCAAACACAGGACACCTCATTGCCCCCCACCAGATGGTGTCTGGATGGGCACTGCAGGGTGATCACCGTGCCCACATTGGTGCCATTCCCCTGAATGATCTTCTGGGTGCCCAGGGCGGGCTGGGGCATGGGCGTGCACTGGCCTGGAGGGGGTGATGGGAGACGGTAACTATGGTATATACAGCCATATGTGAGCATAACAGCATAACTAGAACAGAACTTTCAGAGGAGAGAGCACCACATGGAACCCTCACAATGGAATGCTACTGTGTCATTTCAGCACAGAACACTACATTACAGAACATTCTGCATCGAAGCCCGTTGGGGGCTGCTCAGTATTGCGTGAGAAAAACACACACTACATCTGCAGCCGTACACTTTGCTGCATCTAATGCTGATGGTATCAAAGCAGGAAACATGATAAATCATTAAATAAATGGCCTGCTTGCTTGGCAGAAACTCAGGTCCTATTTGTGGCCATGTTAAACAGCTGGTTTTCAGACTCACCACGGTGCAGCAGGAAAATTGACTCCCGCTGTGAGCTCTGGTTTTCATATTGAACTATGACCCTTAACAGAATGACACTGCTCTAATGCAAATATACAGGAGTGTATTTCGGAATGAATCAAAGTAAGCCACAGCTTGTGGATAAACAAAACAGCTCTGTCACATCCTGTGAAGCGTGTTCAGTCAATTGTTTCTACACTGGCTGTGCTACTGTAATTAGTTAATATAACAAATAACACATTCACTGGGAACACATCACATCTTATCACCTCAAGAGTATAACGGAAATGTAATTAAATTAAAATGTAATTAATCTCTCATTCTCTCTCACTATAATTCAAAGGAATACTCTCACGAATCTCAGAAGTTTTGGAATTTACGAACACTATTTTCAAATTACATTGTCTGTGAAATCATGTAGCCTCGGCCTATTACGATTGTTTAGGAATTGTTGCAGTGTTTTCTTGCCACCACAAGAGGTCCTTACATGTTCAAGAAATTACTTCCTGAACTCAACGTATCTGAAAGAGAAAGCAAGTTGTTTTAATTCAGATAAGGTTTGAAATAGTGTTAGTAAATTCCAAGACTTCTGAGACTCATGAGAGTATTCCTTTGAATTATAGCGAGAGAGAATGAGAGAGAGAGAAAGAGTGAGAAAGAGAGACAGAGAGAGTCAGCAAGCAAGGGACATGTTGCTGACTGACTATTGGGTGGTAGGCTAATTCATAAACCATCATTTCTGCAGGGCAGGCAGACAGCGCTCTCCAGCAGTCTGTGACTCATAGATTTCTTATCAAAGATATCAGTTTTCTCTGTCAGTTGGGCTGGGCTGGAAGGGTGAGTTAAATTGCTGAGTAGGCCTTTCAGGGCCATGATGAAACCTCACCAGCCAGAACAGATCCACAGAAAACACCATATTTATGCAACATTTTTTTAGTACACAAGGACAATTTTATGGAACTTGTGAGTGTGTGTGTGTGTGAGAGAGAGAGAGAGAGAGAGAGAGAGAGAGAGAGAGAGAGAGAGAGAGAGAGAGAGAGAGAGAGAGAGAGAGAGCGTGTGTGAGCTTAAAAGTGTAGCTGTACATCCTAGCTCAGTACAACCGCAGTGTTAGTTGGTGTGAAACTAAGAAACAGTGCATTCTGAAAGCCACCTGCAGCTTCTCAGACCATGTGATCTATAGGAACACACTCTCACTTCGCCCTTACCATTCTTTTGTCCTTATTTACAGTGCAGGCTCAGAATAAACATAGGCTGGCTACTCTATTATTCCATTACAGCCATAGCGTATAAAACGTTAAGACCTTTTATTCCATGTATGTTTTGTTGTCATGTGATAGTTTGCATACATATTATGCGTAGCTTGCAGAAAGTAGGCCTAATGTTGTTTTCCTGCAATGTAATTCATTGAGTACAGATACATCATATAAATGAAGAGCTATTTGTGTGTCATGGAATGCATTTTCTCCAAAAAATTAGGCTACATGTTGGTAGGCCTACTCTGTGATGGTATACTCACACAGTTTACAGCTATATTTAACAAATCCATTAAACAACACCATAATGCCTCCAATAAAGCAGGCACTGTACTGACATGACATTTATCACCACATTGGATACATCCTGAAGTTCGCTTACCTGTATAATTACGGCCACGGTTGCCGTTTTTGGTTGAATAAATAGTTCTGGAAACATCAACGACCGAAGCTGTAACCGTTGACATGTCGGACGTAATCTACCCAACCGTCGAGAAGCCCTCCAGGACGCGCGTAAAAAAAACGACAAGGAGACCCACAAGAGTATGCTACGGTAGCCTACAGCTGGATAATTATGGTCACTGTGCTGGATTGTGTTCGCAGCTGTCTGCGTGCCTGCTCACGCGTTTGCTTTTTTTCTGTCTCTTACTCCCGAGCACAAGGACCCAACAGCAAACCATCAGTGTGTGTGTAGGTGTGTTGGTGTATCGGCTCGGCATGTCGCGCTGCGCTCTGGGAACGCACTGACTGTCCCGAGCAAAATCCGTCCTTCTTTGTCTGCGAGATTCTGCTAAACTAATCGGTGTGTAGGCTGTCAGAATATCACTTGGTTCACTTGATGTCACGGTAATAGGCGTGTTGTCAGGGCGCTCCGAAGGTTGGCAGAATAGAATTAGGAATTAAAATAGGCCTACATTAAGTACTGTAATATGATCGCTATGGTTGGCAGCGAGTTCCTTCTTTCAGTTCACAATACGGTAGTAATCTGTGTGTTTGTGGGCTAGTGGTGATTCTGTCACATTGACCCGCCTTTGATGATCTGTTTGTTTTATACTTTATGATAATGGTACTATATGCTGTCATTCATAGCACTAAGCATATATAACCAGTCTTTTGATATACTATAAGCTATTTGGAAGTAGTCACATTTTATATTTTTTATAACATGCTATTTGTAAGCTTCAGATATCCAGAATGTGCTTATTGTTGAATGATGTTATGCATCAAAGGATATCATGGAGACTGATAGTGTCCACCACTGCACACTTCAATCTGACATCACATGACAGGGTCTGGCTGACTTACATCCTCTACTCACATGAATCCACTGTACAGTTGTAGGCTACATATATTTGTACCAAATCCTTTCCTAATCAATTTGCACAGATAATAAGTTGTCGGGCGGGACATTTAGTGAGGGGACTCCGATTGCACGACTCGGTCTCGAGCACGATAGCTGTACGGCGGGGATTTGAACCTGTAACCTTTGGTCATCACCATCACTTATACAGCTAAACCATTAGTCTTGGCCTAGAGTTTCCTGGGTAGATTCTGAAAGTATTACGTCCTGGAGGTTGCCTTTCTGATTTACAGAATACAAATGTTGCCTATTCATTCTTTAATGTAATATGATTTACATGAGGCTCGCCACTCTGTTCTCTGTGCCAGAACAGGAATCATTTTTATCTTTATAAACATTGGTCATTCATATGCATGGCTGTTAATGTTAATAATCGGACAAGACCAGAGATATGGGGGGGGGGGGGTGAGAAAGCAAAGGAGATAGAGAGAGAGGGGTTCCGAATCAGACTAGTCAGAGCCTAAAATCACTGCAAGTGAAATCTGTCAGCAGAACAAATTTTGTTTGTTTACCCACAATACTCTTCACTACCAGCTGTCCAAGAACAAGAACAATCAGCCAAACAGGAAATCATGTCCTTATTGATGCGTACTGTGCAGGGGTGCATTTGAATACATGACGTGGAAGTTGTTTTCAATCACTATCTTCACATCCTGCGTCTATAGAGCAGTCCTCTACCAACCAGTTAACATAATCAGTCTTTTCTCGAGAAGAAAGAGTAAATCACGTCACCGTCCAAGGGGTCCATCTCATTCCCTATAGCAGGGGTACTCAACTCTTACCCTACAAGGTCCAAAGAGTGCTGGTTTTCTGTTCTACCTGATAATTAATTACACCCACCTGGTGGCACAGGTCTAAATCACTCCCTGATTAGAGGGCAACAATAAATAAATAAATGCAGTGGAACTGGTTTTGAAGTCCAGAGTTGAGATTGAAGGCCCTATAGTGTGTTTTTCCTGCTCCTCCTTTTGTGCCCTGGCAGATCGTTTTGATGTGGCATAGTTCAATTAGCTTAATGGTAAACCATCCAATTGCTTCTGGGCTGGAATGAATCATTTAGCTCTATTATACTGCTCATCAGATAGCCTTATTAATGGAATAGCCTTTATGCCAGCCAAGAGCGACACACTGCTCGTAGCGTAGAGACCTACACACACCAACTCTACTCTGCTCTCTCCACACAAAGCAACATGGACTTCAGTACAAATTAGATGCCAGGGTCACCAACGGAGGCAAAGTAACCATGTTAATTAATGTTCATTAATTCTGAAAAATAACAAAGTTATACTAGGTCAAAAAGACAAATTCAAACTCTAAATGGTCCTATCAGATGGACAAAAAAGTATTCATACACAAACATACCAGGATTGCGCTCAATTCAGAATTTTGGAATTGACTCCTATTTAACTCATGAGTTGAAATTCAAATTGAATTGGCCACACCCCACAGGATGTAGAAGTGAGTTTGAGTGACAGAAAGGTTAATTCAATTCAGTCATGGAACATGGGAGTTTCATTGAATACGACAGGTCACACTTGCAGATTTTTAATTTGATTTATTTCACCTTTATTTAACCAGGTAGGCAAGTTGAGAACAAGTTCTCATTTACAATTGCGACCTGACCGAGATAAAACAAAGGAGTTTGACACATACAACAACACAGAGTTACACATGAAGTAAAACAAACATACTGTAAATAATACAGTAGAAAAATAAGTCTATGGGCCTCCCGGTGCCGCAGTGGTTAAGGGAGCTGTACTGCAGCACCAGCTTTGCCACCAGAGACTCTGGGTTCCCGCCCAGGCTCTATCGCAACCGGGCGCGACCGGGAGGTCCGTGCAGCGACACACAATTGGCCTAGGTCGCAGTGCACGCTAACCAAGGTTGCCAGGGCTCTCCCGAGCCAGTACGGGTGTTGAAGCAATGAGACCAGATAGTAGCTATGAAACAATTGGATACCACGAAATTGGGGAGAAAAGGGGTAAAAAAAGTTTAAAAGAAAAATATGTATATTTTTGATGTGAGCAAATGAGGTGAGATTAGGGAGGTAAAGGCAAAAAAAAGGACATGATGGCGAATAAAATAAAGTAAAACACTGGAATGGTAGATTTGCAGTGGAAGAATGTGCAAAGTAGAAAGAAATAATGGGCTGCACGGGAGCAAAATAAATAAATACAGTAGGGGAAGGGGTAGTTGTTTGGGCTAAATTATAGATGGGCTATGTACAAGTGCAGTAATCTGTGAGCTGCTCTGACAGCTGGTGCTTAAAGCTAGTGAGGGAGGTAAGTGTTTCAGAGATTTTTGTAGTTCGTTCCAGTCATTGGCAGCAGAGAACTGGAAGGAGAGGCGGCCAAAGGAAGAATTGGTTTTGGGGGTGACCAGAGAGATATACCTGCTGGAACGCGTGCTACAGGTGGGTGCTGCTATGGTGACCAGCGAGCTGAGATAAGGGGGGACTTTACCTATCAGGGTCTTGTAGATGACCTGGAGCCAGTGGGTTTGGCGACGAGTATGAAGTGAGGGCCAGCCAACGAGAGCGTACAGTTCGCAGTGGTGGGTAGTATATGGGGCTTTGGTGACAAAACGGATGGCACTGTGATAGACTGCATACAATTTATTGAGTAGGGTATTGGAGGCTATTTTGTAAATAACATCCCAGAAGTCGAGGATCGGTAGGATGGTCAGTTTTACGAGTTTATGATTGGCAACATGAGTGAAGGATGCTTTGTTGCTAAATAGGAAGCCAATTCTAGATTTAACTTTGGATTGGAGATGTTTGATGTGTGTCTGGAAGGAGAGTTTACAGTCTAACCAGACACCTAGGTATTTGTAGTCCACATATTCTAAGTCAGAACCGTCCAGAGTAGTGATGCTGGACGGGCGGGCAGGTGCAGGCAGAGATCGGTTGAAGAGCATGCATTTAGTTTTACTTGTATTTATGAGCAGTTGGAGGCCATGGAAGGAGAGTTGTATGGCATTGAAGCTCGTCCGGAGGGTTGTTAACACAGTGTCCAAAGAAGGGCCAGAAGTATACAGAATGGTGTCATCTGCGTAAGAGGTGGATCAGAGACTCACCAGCAGCAAGAGCGACATCACTGATGTATACAGAGAAGAAAGTCGGCCCAAGAATTGAACCCTGTGTCACGCCCATAGAGACTGCCAGAGGCCTGGACAACAGGCCCTCCGATTTGACACATTGAACTCTATCAGAGAAGTAGTTGGTGAACCAGGCAAGGCAATCATTTGAGAAACCAAGGCTATCGAGTCTGCCGATGAGGATGTGGTGATTGACAGAGTCGAAAGCCTTGGCCAGGTCAATGAATACGGCTGCACAGTATTGTTTTTTATTGATGGCGTATCGATGGAGGTTAAGATATCGTTTAGGACCTTGAGCGTGGCTGAGGTGCACCCATGACCAGCTCTGAAACCAGATTGCATAGCAGAGAAGGTATGGTGAGATTCGAAATGGTCGGTAATCTGTTTGTTGACTTGGCTTTCGAAGACCTTAGAAAGGCAGGGTAGGATAGATATAGGTCTGTAGCAGTTTGGGTCAAGAGTGTCCCCCCCTTTGAAGAGGGGGGGTGACCGCAGCCTCTTTCCAATCTTTAGGAATCTCAGACGACACGAAAGAGAGGTTGAACGGCTATTAATAGGGGCTGCAACAATTTCGGCAGATCATTTTAGAAAGAAAGGGTCCAGATTGTCTAGCCCAGCTGATTTGTAGGGTTCCATGTTTTGCAGCTCTTTCAGAACATCAGCTGTCTGGATTTAGGTGATGGAGAAGAGGAGGAGTGGGTGGACATAGGCCAGTTGCTGCGGGGGGTGCAGAGCTGTTGGCCGGGATCGGGGTAGCCAGGTGGAAAGCATGGCCAGCCGTAGAGAAATGCTTATTGAAATTCTCAATTATCGTGGATTTATCAGTGGTGACAGTGTTTACTAGTCTCAGTGCAGTGGGCAGCTGAGAGGAGGTGCTCTTATTCTCCATGGACTTTACAGTGTCCCAAAACGTTTTGGAATTAGTGCTACAAGATGCAAATTTCTGCTTGAAAAAGCTAACCTTTGCTTTCCAAACTGACTGTGTATTGGTTCCTGACCTCCCTGAACAGTTGCATATCGCTTGGACTATTTGAAGCTAGTGCAGTACGCCACCGGGTGTTTTTGTGCTGGTCCAGGGCAGTCAAGTCTGGAGTGAACCAATTCAGACACAACTAGGAAATCAGGGTTGGAGGAGTGTGCTAAAGCGGTGAATAAAACAAATTTAAGGAGGAGGGTTCTGATGTTAACATGCATGAACCCAAGGCTTTTACAGTTGCAGAAGTCAACAAATGAGAGTGCCTGGGGACACACAGGGCCTGGGTTAACCTCTACATCACCAGAGGAACAGAGGAGGAGTAGGATGAGGGTACGGCAAAAGACTATGAGAACTGGTCGTCTAGTGCTTTGGGAACAGAGAATAAAAGGAGCAGATTTCTGGGCGTGGTAGAATAGATTCAGGTTATAGTGTACAGACAAAGGGTCCAGGACAATTGGCAAGAGAGGTATTGAAGTTGGTGTACTTCTTTTGCTAGCCGGGAGATGGGCCTAGCTCGAGGCTAACTGGTGCATGCTTTTGGACAAGGGCGTTAGCCACAATAGCCACTCGGTAGCAACTAGCTAGCTGTGAAGATCCGGTGTAATGGTCCAGAGCATAGTGGAAAAAAGCAGTCCGATATGCTCAGGGCTGACATCGCGCTGTGCAGACTGGTAGGTATTGTCCGGGCAAAAGCGACTAGAGTGCGAGCTAAATGTAAAGACCGCTAGCAGAGGCTAACAATGACTAAATAGCTAGTAGCTAATTATCTGGCTAGCTTCTGATGGAGGTTCCAGTTATAAGGTCTGAAAAAGCTTATCTGTATCACATTGGGTGAGGTGGTTTGCAGAAAGGTATATTTCATTGAAAATGGAAAAAAAGAGATTGAAATATAATTAAATGTATACAAAAAAAAGAAAAAGACCATGTTTACATGGGATGAAAACAAACACGTCTTACTGGTGCGCCATCTTGATGTATCTATAATTGTTATGCTGAGTGGAACAGGGGAACCCAAGAGCAGACTCAGACGAGGAGATTGGGATGAAGTTACCAATGTATTTATTGACACACGGGGGGGAGATGGAGTGCAGGTCAGGGAAAGCTCGGATGGGTTGCTGGAAACCAGGTGCGGAGGCTGAGGCGAGAGGGTTGAGACAGGGTAAGCAGGTCTGGATGGGAATCCAAGGGAGTAGTAGAGTGGGGAATCCAAGACAGAGTAGCAGGATGATGAGACGTGGGACTGGAGACAGGGACCAGAGTCAGAGATGGCAGAACTATAGCAAAGAGGAAAACAGCGCCAGGCAAGGAAATCAGGCACAACAGGACGACAGGATCTGAATAGTAAAAATTGGCTATTAACATAGACTGATTGAGCAGAGATTATGATCTGGCAGCGTGGAAGTGGCAGGGCTGACTATTTGTAGAGGTCTTGATTATGGAACAGGTTGCAGCTGGTGGGGATAAGCTCTGACTCCAGCACACCTGTCTCCACCCACATAGAGAGAGATAGGGAGAGAGTACTGGGGGAGTGGCGGTAGGTCAAGGAGACACAGAATGAGCGGTAGAGGGCAATTCAGGAACAATCAGTAGAGGGCATTTCAGGAATTTAGGCTTTTCTGGGTGTGAGGTATAGAAATCCTGAAAGAGGGAGGGGTCCAGAATGTGATGGAGGAGCACCAAGCTGTGCTCCTCAGGCCCGTATCCCTCCCAGTCCACCAGGTACTGCCAGCCACAACGGTGCACGTCCAGAAGCCACCGGACAGTATAGGCAGGATGGTCATCGATGAGCCGAGGGGGTGGAGGAGCTGCTGCAGGAGGAGACAAGGGACTGGAGCAGACAGGTTTAGTCAGGGATACATGGAAGATGGGATTGATCCTGAGAAAGGCTGGGAGTTTCATGCACACCGCAGAGGGGTTAATGACACGGTCAATTTCAAAGGGACCAATGAATCAGGGGAAAGTTTTTTCGATACCACCTTCAATGGCAGGTCCTTCAATGAGAGCCATACCTTTTGACCCAGGAGGGAACTGGAGCTGAGGCCCGGTGACGGTTGGCTTGGGACTGGGTCCTGTCGGAGGCACAAAGAAGGGCAGGGGGGGTTGGTAACCCAGAGTACACTCGAAGGGTGACATACAGTTGAAGTCGGAAGTTTACATACACTTAGGTTGGCATGATTAAAACTTGCTTTTCAACCACTCCACAAATATCTTGTTGACAAACTATAGTTTTGGCAAGTTGGCTAGGACATCTACTTTGTGCATGACACAAGTCATTTTTCCAACAATTGTTTACAGACAGATTAATTCACTTATAATTCACTCTATCACAATTCCAGTGAGTCAGAAGTGTACATACACTAAGTTGACTGTGAATTTAAACAGCTTGGAAAATTCCATAAAATTATGTTATAGCTTCAGAAGCTTCTGATAGGATAATTGACATCATTTGAGTCCATTGGAGGTGTACCTGTGGATGTATTTCAAAGCCTACCTTCAAACTCAGTGCCTGTTTGCTTGATATCATGGGAAAATCAAAATAAATCAGCCAAGACCTCAGAAAAAAAACATTTGTAGACCTCCACAAGTGTGGTTCATCCAATTTCGAAACCCCTGAAGGTACCACATTCATCTGTACAAACAATAGTACGCAAGTATAAATACCATGGGACCACGCAGCCGTCATACCGCTCAGGAAGGAGACGTGTTCTGTCTCCTAGAGATGAAAGTACTCTGGTGCAAAAAGTGCAAATCAATCCCAGAACAACAGCAAAGGACCTTGTGAAGATGCTGGAGGAAACGGGTTCAAAAGTATCTATATCCACAGTAAAACGAGTCCTATATTGACATAACCTGAAAGGCTGCTCAGCTCCAAAACAGCCATAAAAAAGCCAGACTACGGTTTGCAACTGCACATGGGGACAAAGATCATACTTTTTGGAGAAATGTCCTCTGGTCTGATGAAACAAAAATATAACTGTTTGGCCATAACGACCATTGTTATGTTTGGATGAAAAATGGGGAGGCTTGCAAGCCGAAGAAGACCCTCCCAACGTTGATGCACAGGATTAGCAGCATCATTCTTTGGGGGTGATTTGCTGCAGGAGGGGCTGGTGCACTTCACAAAAAATATGGCTTCATGAGGAAGGAATTTCTGTGGATATATTGAAGCAACATCTCAAGACATCAGTCAGGAAGTTAAAGCTTGGTCGCAAATGGGTCTTCCATATGGACAATGACCCCAGGCATTGGAGTGGCCATCACAAAGCTCTGACCTCAATCCTATAGAAAATTTGTGGGCAGAACTGAAAAGGCGTGTGCGAGCAAGGAGGCCTACAAATCTGACTCAGGTACACCAGCTCTGTCAGCAGGAATAGACCAAAAATCACTCAACTTGTTGTGGGAAGCTTGTGGAAGGCTACCCGGAATGTCTGATCTAATTTAAACAATTTAAAGGTAATGCTACCAAATACTAATTGAGTGTATATAACCTTCTGACCCACTGGGAATGTGATGAAAGAAATAAATGCTGAAATAAATCATTCTCTCTACAATTATTCACATTTCACATTCATTTCACATTCTTAAAATAAAGTGGTGATCCTAACTGACCTAAAACAGCTAGTTTTTACTTGGATTAAATGTCAGGAATTGTGAAAAACTGAGTTTAAATGTATTTGGCTAAGGTATATGTAAACTTCCGACTTCAACTGTAACCGGACGAGGCATTGGTGATCTTGTTGTGGGCATATTCAACTCTGGGTAGCTGAGTGCTCCTGGTGGAAGGGTTAGCAGATGTCACGCAGCGTAGGGCAGTCTGCATCTCTTGGTTGGCCCGTTCAGTCTGGCAGTTGGTCTGGGGGTGATATCCAGAAGAAAGACTGACATTGATACCAAGAGCTGAACAGAAGGATCTCCATACCTGGGAGTTAAACTGAGGTCCTCAGTCAGAAATGATGTCAGTGGGAATGTCATGCAGATGAAACACATGGGATACTAACAGGTCCGTAGTCTCCCTGGAGGAGCTTGGAGAGAGGAATGAAGTGAGCCATTTTGGAAAACCTGTCAATAATGGTGAGGATTACAGAGTTACCATTAGATGGGGGAAGGCCAGTGACGAAGTCCAAGACTATGTGTGACCAAGGGCGTCTGAGTATGGGAAGAGGGCGGAGAAGACCGGAAGTGGGTTTAGTGGAGGTTTTGTTCCGGGCACAAACCGGACAGGCTCAGACAAACTCCCGGACATCTCTCCATGGTGGGCCACCAAAAGTGCTGATCCAGGAAAGCGAGGGTCCAGTTCATACCAGGGTGACAGGTGAGGTAGGTAGAATGGCCCCACGAAGAACATCAGCGCAAACACAATCTGGAACAAACAGAGCGTTACTAGGACCGTTACTCGGGTCAGGCTGGTTCTGCTGATCCTGGCGGATACGGGTCTCAATCTCTCAGGTGACAGCTGAAACGATGCAGATGGCTGCACAATGGCTTCTGGCTCTGTACCCTTGTTGTCAGCGGTGAACTGGCGAGAGAGGGCATCAGGCTTGGTATTCTTCGAAACGGGGTGATAAGTGAGTGAAATTGAATCTACCAAAGAACAAGTCCCACCTGGCTTGCCGGGAGTTCAGATGTTTGGAGGTCTGGATGTAGGACAGGTTTTTATGGTCAGTCCACATTATGAAGGAGGTTATAGAGCCCTGCACCAGTGACGCAATTCTGCCACAGCCAGCTTAACTGCCAGGAGTTCCCGGATTCTGATGTCAAAATTCCTCTGCAGATAAGAGCTTACGGGAAAAGAATGCACATGGGTGGACATTCTGATCCGAGGGGGAACGTTGAGTCAGAACAACACCTACCCGGTGTCAGAGGCGTCCACCTCCATGATGAACTGGAGTTCTGGGTCGGGCTGAGTAAGGATCGGAGCGGAGGTGAAGCGACGCTTGAGTTCCATGAATGCTGCCTCTGCCTCAGGAGTCCAGTGGAACGGAGTGGAGGTGGAGGTGAGAGGTGCAGCCAGACGGCTGTTGCTGCAGATGAAACGTCAAAAAATTGAAAACCCCCGGAAACGCTGTAGCTGCTGCAGGTTGGAGGGCGCAGGCCACTCTGACTGCCATGACCTTGGCGGAGTCCATACATAACTGTCCCTGGGCAATAATATAACGCAGGAAAGACACTGACAGCATGGAACTCGCATTTTTCAGCTTTAACAAAAAGCAAAGTATCCAACAGCCGTTGAAGAACTTGTTGCTGGTGAGGCTCAAGGTCATTGGAAAAAAATCAGGATGTCATAGACAAAAACGAAGCGTCCAATCACATATCTCAGCATGTCATTGACTAGATTCTGGAAAACAGCAGGGGTGTTAGTAAGACCAAAAGGCATGACCAAATACAAAGCGGCCAAGTGGTGTGTTGAATGCAGTCTTCCACTCATCCCCCTTTCTTATGTGGACAAGGTGGTAGGCATTCCGGAGGTCGAGTTTGGTAAACATCGTGGCACCATAGAGGGGGGAAAAAGCAGATGAGTGGCAAGGGGTATTTGTTCTTAATAGTGAAATTATTCAGCCCACGGAAGTCTATGCACGGCCTCAGTGACCAATCCTTGGCTTGATAAGTCCTGCAGCCAGAGAATCCTGGATGTGCCTCTCCATGGCTTCTTGCTCGGGATGAGAGCAGTTACAATTGTAAACAACCGGCTACTGGGGAGAGGCGCTCCAGGCTGGAGGTCAATGGTGTATTGTATGGCCGATGAGGCGGCAGCGACAGGGCATGGTGTTTGCTGAACACAGGAGCTATATTGTGATACTCGGGAGGAACTGATGACAGGTCTGGAGGTTCTGGAATGAACTGGGGCACAGATAAGGCAGGGGGAAGGGCAGAATGTAAACCATGGGAGTGACAAAATTAACTCCAAGTGGTTGGTTACCTTTCCAGTGGTCCAGTCAATGTGTGGGTTGTGTAGCTTTAACCACGGATGGCCAAGAACCAGGGGAGAGTAAGGACAGTTGATTATGTCTCTCTGGTGACACGGGCGAGGAGTTGTCCATTGAGAGCGTTGGCATCGAGGGGTGAATCGAGTGGGACAGTGTCCAGGCCCAACTGGGTAACGACACCTCGGTCCAGGAAGCTCTTGTCGGTGCCTGAATCAATGAGCGCAAACAGAGGAAAAGCCTGGCTCTACCACACAAGGTTCAACAGTATATCCCCCATTACTGCCGAGCCCCCTCTTTTGCTGGACGCAGGGAACAAGTGGAGACAAAGTGACCAACCAGGCCACCGTATAGGCAGCTCCTAGCGCCGATTCGTCGTTGCCACTCGAGCCTGGGGATGGGATGCAGTCTGAGAAGGAGGACAAGGCACTGAAGCAGATGTTATGGGATATGCAACCTTGCCTACCCTCTCTCCACGACGCTCACGGTTGTCGATGCGGATAGCGAGAGAGATGAGTTCATCAAGTCCATCAGGCTCATCCCTGAACAGCAACTCATCCTTGATGGTCTCAGTGAGCGCGTTCCGGAATGCTCTCTGAAGGGCCTCCTCATTCCAGCCACTCTCAGCGGTGAGGGTGCGAAACTCACATGCCATCTCAGCAACACTATGGTGGTCAAAGACTTTCTTCATCTCCTCCGTGAATCTGGAGTAGGAGAAGCAGATGAGGGACTGTCTATCCCACTCCGCCGTGGCCCAGGAAAGCGCTGCTCCACAGAGGCAGCCAGTCAGAAAGGAAATCCTGGCTCATTCACTTGCATAAGAGTAGGGCTGTTGCTCAAATACTAGTGAACATTGTACCAAAAAGGCTCTGCAAGCTCCGAGGTTGCCATCGAAACGCTCGGGAGTTGGAACAAACAGCTCCCGGAGCAGAGGAGAATGATTTGGGACTGGTTGTGAGCTTTGGGCGAAGGGTCGGCCCTGTAGGTCAGACAGGCTCTGAAAACTCCTTGATGTGTTCCAGAAGGGTCTTCAGGGCATGTTCATGTTGCTCGAGCAGGGTGCATTGGCCGACAAAGGTTTGGTGGAGAGTGGCAGAGTCTGCTGGGTTCATATCTTTGGGCCAGATCGTACTGTTATGCGGAGTGGAACAGGGGAACCCAAGAGCAGACTCAGATGAGGAGACTAGGATGAAGTAACGTATTGACACACAGGGGGGGACTGGAGTGCAGGTCAAGGGAAGCTCGGGTGGGTGGCTGGAAACCAGGTGCGGAGGCTGAGGCTGGAGCGAGAGAGGTTGAGACAAGGAAAGCAGGTCCAGAGGGGAATCCAATGGAGTAGTATAGTGGGGAATCCAGGGGTGAGGCCTAAGAGAGTTTTATAAATAAGCATCAACCAGTGTTGACTCGCGTTCATGCTCTACAACATGCGTAGAGTACAACTTTTCCTCAAACAGGAAGTGGCGCAGGTCCTAATCCAGACATTCGTCATATCCCGTCTGTACTGCTGCAACTCTCTGTTTGTTGGGCTCACCGCTTGTGCCATCAAACCACTGAAACATTCAGAATGCCGCAGCCTGTCTGGTGTTCAACCTTCAAAATTCCCCGCTCTTCCATACACTCCACTGGCTTCCAGTCATAAAATCACATCTACTACAAGACCATGGGGCTTGCATATGGAGCAGCAAGAGGAACTGCCCCTCCCTACCTTCAGGCTATAAACCCTACATCCCATCATGAGCTCTCCGTTCAGCCACCTCTGGTCTCTTGGCCATCCCACCCCTACGGGAAATCAGCTCCCGCTCAGCCCAGTCAAAGCTCACTCCAATGGTGAAACCAACCTCCCCCTGATGCTAGGACAGCAGAGTCCTTCTAAAATGTCTGAAACCCTACATCTTCAAAGAGTATCTTAAATAAGACATCTGTCTTATTCCCCTTAGCAAAACAATTTATAAGAGCTTTGGCTAAATCACAATTATTATTTTTTTATTGAATATTGAAATGGAATTGATCCCAAGCCTGTAGATCACTACTTGAAAAGACAGTCAAAGAGAAAGTGTACAGCCAATACACACTTGGCCTATATGATGCTGGTAAAATGTAGTGGGATATTTCCCAGAGGTGAGTTGAAACGGGATCGAAAAGGATAATGGGAGTTGGACATTATACTGTGTTGACGCTCACAGTGAATCACTCAAAAAGCATTAATGATACAAAAACCGTGAATCAACACACCTGCTGTTTCCAGTATTTGTCCACAATAATTGAAGTCCTTCAGGTTGGTTTACTTTTCACTATCCAGCAAGCAAAGTATCACGTGTGTGTGTGCTTAGTGTTAGTGCGCAGAACTTGATGGAGCACAAATGCACACACACATGCACGCACACACACGGGCATACACAATCACACACACACTGGTGACGCTTGTTGAGTTTGGTACAGCTCTGGAGTTATCCTCTCCGGTGTTGGAGAAGGTTGCCCAGCAACAGTGAATTTGTTCTGGCATGGTTTCTGCCCTCACAGTTTGGGCTCCCAGCATCATCTATACATATCTATCCATATCCTCCTCTGATCTATCCATCCCTATCCTGTTCTGAACCACAAGGGCTCAATACAACACAGCAGGGACATCGAGCAGCAGAGGAGGAACCAGTGAATTCCAATAGGATCAATACAGTTAGTTCTGTCGTATCAATATGTTAGTTCTATGTCTAAAAACGTGCAAAAATGAATACAAAAATGAAAATAGGTGGATTGGGAGAAAGAGAGAATTGAGGAACGGGAATGTGAGAGAGAAATTAATGTGGGAGAGAAAGGAATGTGGAAGAGAAAGAGGAGGAGAAATAAAAGAAAGAGAGTGGGTCAGATAGAGTCAGAGCGAGGAAGAAAGAGTCAGAGAGAGATAGAGAGTGAGTGAGAGAAAGAGAGAGAGAGTGAAAGACTCATTCAGCTCAAGGGTGAGAGATTCAGGCTGCTGAGATTATTTTATTAACGTAATCTGTCTGCCAGACTTGTCCTCAGATCCCCAAAGTCTCCTGTCCTCCAGGAAGAGAGTGTGTGAGAGAGAGAGAGAGAGAGAGAGAGAGAGAGAGAGAGCAAAGGAGAGAGACAGTGAGAGCAAAGGAGAGAGAGACTGAGAGGGAAGGAGAGAGGGCAAACAGAGCGAGGTCAAATGAAGGAAAGAACGAATGAACGAGGGAAGGGGGTCACCTTGATGTGTCCGCTCTGACACAGTGACAATGCTGGAGAGACTCACTCATCACACAGGTAATTAACCACAACAGAAGGGGCTCCACGGATGCTGCCAACACCCCCATCAACACCCAACACAACTAGGCCACACACAGCAAGTAGGATGGGTCTTGGTGGAGGGAGGAGTGGAGGGTGGAGAGTGGAGGGGGTGTCAAAGTACTTCTGTACATTTCTCCCCATGTTAAAGACATTTTTTCTGTTTCATAAGAGATATACCACGGCAGGAGTGTCAAGGTCCACAGCAGTGCTGGTTTTCATCAGTCCTTTCCTCCTCGCTCAGGGACTGTGATTCAATATAACTCAATCAGCTACCAATGACAAATGAAAATCTGGGACTTGATGAAGGCCCATATTTGAAAACCCACCATAGCCATTTGAGAGTGAAACTGCTTATTCCATAGCCTTTCTGTGCTCCACACAAATGACAGATCCACCCCTCCTCCCTGGTGGTCCTAATGCATCATCATTAATGCTGTGATCCTTGATCTGTGTCTCTGATTTTGGGAGCAAATGTCATCCCTCCAGACTGGATCCTGCCCACCGGCGTTTCTACTACTACATCAATAATCTACAGTACTACACCATCATATTACAAACATATCAGTACTGTCCCTTATTCAGGTTAGGAAATAGACAAAGAGAGAGATAGGAGGAGGAAAAATAAAACTAAATATAGAGGGATAAAAAGAGAGAGAGATGGAGGAGGTGTGAGGTGGGGTAGAGATAGAAATATAAGGCTTTAAAAGGAAATTGAGTCCATCAAGCATTTTTGTGCAACGAATCTCCCCTCAATCTAATGTACAGTCCAGGGTGGCAGGAATAGTGTCAGTGCAGCATGCAAGAGGATCTCATTTAATATCATTGAGATGATGGATACACAGAGGCAGGAAAAAAGGGAAAAACTTTCTATTAAGCATTTCTGGGGCTGAAGAAATAGGAATTTCTAGTGTTGTAAATGAAAAGCTACGGAGAACAGTGGCTGTAGATTAGCTCAACATCCATAAGGATATGGTAATAACCACTGAGCTGATGAACACAGGAGTACTGGAAGATGATTAATGTGCTAGATGTCTGCAAGGAACATCTAAATCACTATGAGGGAAACCTTCAGCCTGCACACACACATGCATGGGAGGAGAGCACACACACACACACAAACACATGCACGCGTGCATATACACAAATATGCGCACACAGTCACACTCACGCGCGTACCAGTGCTGTCGTACTCGAGACCAGATATTGGTACATGTGTACTCGATCTCAAACAGTGAGGACTCATCATTTCTTCCCGAGACCAGCAGAGAAAAAAAAGTAATAATTATCAGCTTCCATTCAGTCAGCGCATATAACCGCTTCGCCACAAATATATACACTCCTTTCTTGAAACATTAATATCTTAACAGCCTTCAGAATCTATTATAGACATGTTTGCGCAGTGGCGCATTTATAGGCCTTCAGTGTGTGACAGGTTCGTGATTCTGAAAGGATCACTCATGTAGGAGAGTGCACTTTTTAAAACACGAAGGGCCAGTGGTGTAGTATGGGCCAGTGGTGTAGTGGAGGGTATACGCAGGTATAAACCATATACACACTTTTTTTTGTCAGTGGGCATTGCTTATACTCACTTCTTAATTCCTACGGATGTGTATCAAAGTAGTGTAGTGGAGGTATACGATTTATCAATGATGTGTTACAATAGAGAAATCATGCAAAAAGTAGCCTACACAATCGCAAAGCACGTGACATAGCAGAGCTTCAGCGTAATATAATCTGCAGGGCAGCAGGAATGTGCAACTCTCAACTGGTTTTGGCATGGAGCATCTCACAGAAGAATACATCGGTAGCTGCCAGGGTAGGAAAGACGTTTAAATGTATGATATCTACCAGTAAATGCTAACATAGGCAACAATAAATATGCAAACCAGGAATTGAAAAAGGTTAGTCCGAAGTGTTGGGAAGCGAGACCCTGACAGGCCCACACAATCAGATTGTTGTGGTCTAAGCATCGTTGTGGACTTAAACCATCACATTTGAGTCTTTTTCTATTAAAAAAATAATGATTTTGAGAGTGAAGATGTGAAAAATCTATAGGAAAACTGGATTTTTCACACAAAGTGCATAACCGGGGCGGCAGGGTAGCCTAGTGGTTAGAGCGTTGGATTAGTAACCAAAAGGTTGCAAGATCAAATCCCCGAGCTGACAAGGTACAAAATCTGTCGTTCTGCCCTTGAACAGGTAGTTAACCCACTGTTTCTAGGCCATCATTGAAAATAAGAATTTGTTCTTAACTGACTTGCCTAGTAAAATAAAGGTAAAATTGAAAAAAAAAAAAATTCACTGGGATGACAAACAACAGCATGCGCTGTAGCAGGTGTTATCAAAGAGGATGTTGTTAATAATTTTCAAGAATAACTTTGAACAAGAAGCTACATTTCAAATGATCATCATCTGGTGAGTGGAACTGTGTGTTGTACTGCAGTGCAATAAAAAAGACTGTCCCACTCACCAAATGAGAATCACTTGAAACGTTAGCAACAACATCCTCTTTGGTAGCCCCTGCAAACTAGCCAACAGCAAAAGCTAGCTGGCTAGACCATGTGAAAAATCCTGCTCACTATTGCGCAGTGACCTGTTGACCCTCAAGAAGGCACAAGTTTCCATACATTTTGGTAAAAACGGTCCCACTCATTAAGGAAATATGTGATTGGTTTATTCCACTGTCTCTCCAAAATGTTGCCCTAATACAGTTGAATGGCATATGCCTTTATCTAGCTTCTAATGGCCGTGCCAATGGTTGACTTAGCTAGCTAGATTTATCTTCATAGAGACCAGCAAGAAAATCCAGATTAGATATTTTTTTCTGTTGTGTTAACCCTTTCCTTTCTAACAAAAACGGAAGAGAATTAAATCAGAACACCCCCTCCGGCCTTGGTCTTGACTCGGACTCGATTTTCTCTAGTCTTGGACTTGAATCGGTCTCGCTTTAGGTGGTCTAGAACACAACACTGACACACACACACACACACACACACACACACACACACACACACACACACACACACACACACACACACACACACACACACACACACACACACACACACACACACACACACACACACACACACACACACACACAATCATTAATCAACCTGATATATGTTACTGATATATCCTACTGTTTTTGAGGTAGAGCCTACTGTGTGTTGGCCCTGGTCTTGTCTCAGCAGGACTGTTGTGAGAACATTTAACAATTTAACATGAGGTTACTGGCGACTAGGGTCGTACGATACAGTACAGGCCAATGGCACAGACAGAACCTACACTTAAAAAAATCACATTGCAATAGGAAAACCAAGTTATTTATAATCAGATTAGAGAGAGAGAGAGATGCTGTCTTGACTTATATGTCCCTCAGTGAGACAAATGAACAAATAAACAGTAATGCTGTGGCCTAGATCAATGTTTCCGTGTGTGACCTGTCTGGCCTCAGTGATCCTCCTCCATGTCTGTCCTGAGAGGCATGGATCTGAGAAAGTAGTGATAGCTCTGTTAGCTGATAACCATGTTGCTGCAGAGAATAATCCCCACTGAGCTATTGACACAGAGCTCTCTGTGGTGGGCTGGGAGTGCTCTGGAGGACAGGAGGGGAGAGGAACGAGGTCAGCAGGGGAGAGTGGGAGGACAGGAGGGGAGAGGAAAAAGATTAGCAGGGGAGAGTGGGAGGACAGGAGGGGAGAGGAGAGTGGGAGGACAGGAGGGGAAACAGGGATGTAAGAAGGGGAGAGTGGAGGCAAGGAAGGGAGAGGGGGAGGCAGAAAAGGAGGTCCAGGCGGGTATTGAGGGTCTGGAATGAAGATATTTGAGGCCAAAAGACAGAAATCCTAGCAGGGACACAGTTTCCCGAATAACCAATTTGAAGGTTTGTTAGTCTCATGATAGAGATGGATTGTGGGAGGACAAACAGTGGATCTGTTACTAAGCTGAACTACAGTGATTGCAGTATCACAGCTACATTTACTTTAAGAGGCATTTTGTAAGTGAATAAAGTGATAAAGATGGATGTAGAGAGAGAGGGAGAGAGAGAGAGTGAGAGAGAGAGCATGAGAGAGAGAGTTAGAGAGAGAAGAGAGAGAGAGAGAGAGAGAGAGAGAGAGAGAGAGAGAGAGAGAGAGAGAGAGAGCATTTGTACCTGCGCTGTGATTGTTTTGGGGAACAATAGTTGTTGCTTCTGCATTGAAATGTATGTTTCCTGTCTTCTCACTCTTCTTCTATGGCAGATTGCCAACTGCTGTGTCTACGAAGAACTCCCTGACCAGTGTCTCGGGTTGCCATGGTGATATGACTGCTTCTGTTGAGTAGCTCTGAGACTGATGGTGAGACATAATAACGGTTATTTGAGTGAGTGGGACGGTTCAATAACTAATTGTTACTTCTTTTATCCACCTTCCCTCCTGCAACTTTGATCAATTTCTTCTCCATCTTACCAGAAACGAAACTATCGAAAGACTTGTATGGTTGTCAGGTGTTTGTGTGGGAAATAAACTGGGAAACGATTCTAACACACACACAACACACCAACCCTTCTTTGGGAATAATTTGTATCTGTATGCAATATTGATCTGATTGAGTCAAAATACAGTATCTCCTTGCATTGCTTCCCAGACTCCTTGCTCCGGCCAAACACTACGCCATACCCACGGACGTTAGTTTCTTCACCGCAATGAGTCTGGATCTGAGTACCTCCCCGACCCTTCAACGATGGGTTGGGCCAGAGCCAGAACACACGTGGGTAAAGTGGCGGTCTGAAAATTCTTTATCGGCTTTGATACTCTGATTAGTTAGAGACGATCCAATCGCTTATTACTTTGTTTGGTACAAAGCCACTCATGCTCCCCGGCACCAGAAACGACGTCAATGATGCACTCAGACTAAACTATGTAGCGAACGGCAGAGCAGCGTATTAATTTAGTGTGAGTCGTCTGGATATATACAGTATCTCCCACTGTGGATGAATTCTGTCAAGCATGGCTCTGTTTTCTATACATCAGTAAACTGTTTATCTCAAATACTCCTTATCCATGGAATACACAACACTGACAACTTTTTGTTACCTGATGCAAAGAGAGATATTTTTTTAAGTTTCACACTTCAATAACGTACATAGATTGCGCCGGAGGGCATGGTTGCCATTTTATGGGCTCTTAACCAACCGTGCTATTTTGTTACTTTTTTCGCATTGTTTGTAAGTTATTTTGTACATAATGTTGCTGATACCCTCTCTTATGACCGAAAAGAGCTTCTGGACATCAGAACAGCGATTCCTCACCTTGAACTGGACAAATAATTTTTCTTTAATGAGTCGAGCGAGTGGGATTAACTCCAGAAACCCGACAAGGCCCTCGTCCCCATCATTCGCAGGAGAAAGAGATGGAGATATCGCGGAAGGAGATCGGAGTGCCTGGCGGCGAGTGGTTAATCTGCCTTTGCCATCGGTACTATTGGCAAACGTACAATAGCTGGATAATAAACTGGACAAACTACAAGCACCAACGGGACAACGGGACATTAAAAACTGTAATATCTTAAGTGTCAACGAGTTGTGGCTGAATGACGACATGAATAACATACAGCTGGCGAGTTAAACACTGTATCGGCAGGATAGAACAGCAGCCTCTGGTAAGACAAGGGGTGCCGATCTATGTATATTTGTAAACAACAGCTGGTGCACAATATCTAAGGAAGTCTGAAGGTTTTGCTCGCCTGATGTAGAGTATCTCATGATAAGCTGTAGAACACGCTATCGATCAAGAGAGTTTTCATCTATAATCTTCGTAGTCGTCTATTTACCACCACAAACCGATGCTGGCACTAAGACCGCACACAATGAGCTGTATACGGCCATAAGCAAACAGGAAAACGTTCATCCAGAGGTGGCGCTCCTAGTGGCTGGGGACTTTAATGCATGGAAACTTAAATCCGGTTTACCTCATTTCTACCAGCATGTTAAATGTGCAACCAGAGGGAAAAAAAACTCTAGACCATCTTTACCCCACACACAGAGACACGTACAACGCTCTCCCTTGCCCCCCATTTGGCAAATCTGACCATAATCTATCCTCCTGATTCCTGCATACAGGAAAAAACGAAAACAGGAAGCAACAGTGACTCGGTCAATAAAAAACTGGTCAGATTAAGCAGCTGAAATCAGCCAAGTCCTCAGAAAACATTTTTTTTAGACCTCCACAAGTGTGGTTCATCCTTGGGAGGGATTTCCAAACGCCTGAAGGTACCACATTCATCTGTACAAACAATAGTACGCAAGTATAAACACCACGGGACCACGCAGCTGTCATACCGCTCAGGAAGGAGACGCATTCTGTCTCCTAGAGATGAACGTACAGTGTTGTGCAAAAAGTGAAAATCAATCCCATAACAACAGCAAAGGTCCTTGTGAAGATTCTGGAGGAAACAGGTACAAAATGATCTATATACACAGTAAAACGAGTCCTATATCGACATAACCTGAAAGGCTGCTCAGCAAGGCAGAAGCCACCGCTTCAACGGTTCTACGCTTCTACGGTTTGCAACTGCACATGGGAACAAAGATCGTACTTTTGGAAAAATGTCCTCTGTTCTGATGAAACAAAAATAGAACTGTTTGGCCATAATGACGATTGTTGTGTTTGGAGGAAAAAGGGGGAGGCTTGCAAGCCGAAGAACACCAGCCCAACCGTGAAGCACAGAGATGGCAGCATCATGTTGTGGGGGTGCTTTGCTGCAGGAAGGACTGGTGCACTTCACAAAATAGATGGCATCATGAGGCAAATTATGTGGATATATTGAAGCAACATCTCAAGACATCAGTCAGAAAGTTAAAGCTTGGTCGCAAATGGGTCTTCCAAATGAACAATGGCATCAAGCATACTTCCAAAGTTGTGGCAAAATGGCTTAAGGACAACAAAGTCAAGGTATTGGAGTGGCCATCACAAAGCACGGACCTTAATAACTTCTTACGGCTGAAATCGATTTGACAACAGCCAGTGAAAGTGCAGGACGCCAAATTCAAACAACAGAAATCTCATAATTAAAATTCCTCAAACATTTGCCATTTGAGTTATTTTATACTCACAGGCATCATTCAAACCGTTTTTTAAAACTTCAGAGTGTTTTCTATCCAAATCTACTAATAATATGCATATCTTAGCTTCTGGGCCTGAGTAGCAGGCAGTTTACTCTAGGCACCTTATTCATCCAAGCTACTCAATACTGCCCCCCAGTCATGAGAAGTTAATCCTATAGAAAGTTTGTCGGCAGAACTGAAAAAGTGTGTGCGAGTAAGGAGGCCTACAAACCTGACTCAGTTACACCAGCTCTGTCATGAGGAATGGACCAAAATTCACACAATTTATTGTGGGAAGCTTGTGGTAAACTACCTGAAACGTTTCACCTAAGTTAAACAATTTAAAGGCAATGCTACCAAATAGTAATTGAGTGTATGTAAACTTCTGACCCACTGGGAATGTGATGAAAGAAGTAAAAGCTGAAATAAATCACTCTCTACTATTATTCTGACATTTCACATTCTTAAAATAAAGTGGTGATCCTAACTGACCTAAAACAGGGCATATTTACTTGGATTAAATGTCAGGAATTGTGAAAAACTGAGTTTAAATGTATTTGGCTAAGGTGTATGTAAACTTCTGACACAACTGTATATGTGTGTATGTGCACATGCATGCGCATGTGTGTGTGTACACTGTGCAGTAGGCAGGTTGTTTTCAGGTTGAACACTCTCAAGGGGGAAGCTGATATCTGTTGTGAGATGTGTTAATGTCCCATTAAATTACTCTGGTTCTGTCCTGATAAATGTCTCCTCTACAGGGATAGGTTTTTAAGGGTGGAGAAGGACACACTTAGTCGATTTATCTTTCTTAAGTTGGAGAAATCGCAGTTGTTCTAGTTCCCTGTGCAGGGAAAACACTGGTCACTCTCTGAAACACACTCCCACAGTTAAATGAACCTTGCACTCATCAACATTACATTCAGCTTAAAGTAGAACTGACAGCGTTTTAACTATGAAGATATGGAACAAACAGACAATCATAATATCAGTCAAAATGTAAAATTCCCAGTTTATGTTACAAAAAACACTTTATAAGAGGCTTTAAAAATAGATTATACTCGACTCAAAGTTCCATGACATTGAGTAAGGTATAATTCTCCAATAAATGTCTTGGTATTCCAACAAATACTGTTTTCAGGTTTTAAACCACAGCTGGCCTGGTACATGGTTTGATTCCTCCAGCCATCCGTTTCAGTTTCAATTGCTCAATATTTTGGACAAAACAGAAGAATGTAAATAAGGCTGGGAATGTCAATACAATGAAACTAGAAATAATCACAAGTCAGTCATATCATAGCTAATAGGCTATCTTATCTATTAATGTAGCTATTCCTTAACCAAGCTAAAAACACAGAGCCTAACGTTAGCTAGCTAGATATCTGCTGGGACGATGTTGTGTTAGTAGATGAGTGGTCAACTTTTTCTGTGGCTACAACTCGAGATGCAGGTGTCATTTGGTTAGCCGGCAAGAAATGTGAATCACTTTGCTCAGACTGGTCTCACAGACTATTTGTATATACAAATAAACATGGTTTATTTGTATATACAGTAGGCCTACTGTAGCTATGATTAGCTATGGCGCACGGGTCTGTGTAGAGTCCAGTCCTGGACAAGACAGATGTTTTTATTAGGTTTTATTTACTGCAGTGTCTATTAATTACCCAAACGCACAGCTTTCCCACATTATATTGCTATAGAATTTTCACAAATGCCTTACTCTACATCATTCCCAAACATTCCTATGAATGTATGAAAATGTACAAAATGTGTCATATTCTTCCTGGCGGTGTATATGAAAATATTTTAATAAGAGTTCATGTTCCTAAAACGTTGTCAGTTCCACTTTAACAGCTTTAATTAGCGAGTAATGATGCAATGTTAAGCCTCCTGCTTCTGGCTGTGAGTCTGTGAATGGGAATGCATGCTTTTTTTAGTATTGTATTGTGTCATTATGTTACCATCTAGTAAATGTCTTTATACAGTATATTCAAACACAGGACCACCTTTCAGGGCTTGAGGTTAAAGCTTGTGATTCCTAGATTTTGAAAACTGTGAGTAAGACTGTAGCTGTTGAAGGACTGTTTAGATTAAAATTGTCAAGGCAAATCACCTGTGAAGCTTTGTCCTCTTTTGAGACTGACTTCTGACACAATACAAAACCGGATAAAGTTTGTTCCTTTACCACACAGGACAGATATGACAGGAACCTATGGCTTCTGAAACACAACTTCTGAGGACATTTACATCTCAACATACTGTACCACGGAAATGGCAGGAAACCAAACGACAGTTGCAACCGACACAAATGAAGAAATGTCGACATAGTCTTGCCAAGCAGCGCAACAAAAGCTTTGCTGTGGGTGTGTCTGTCTGTGTGACAAACAGTCACTGGAAACGCTAGCTTTGTGTGTGAACTCACTCACAAACAGTCACTGGAAACGCTAGCTTTGTGTGTGAACCCACTCACAAACAGTCACTGGAAACGCTAGCTTTGTGTGTGAACCCACTCACAAACAGACACTGGTAAGAGCCTTTACATGCCAATGGCCTTAAAATCATCCACATCTACTTTAAAACAATTCGCATCAGCTGTGTTTGGGGAATATTAGACATCCAATCCCACCCTGCAGCCTGGTACCCAGTAAAAAATATTGCTTGGCACGGGGTGGTAAGATATCTCACAGCAGAACTAAGTCTGTATGGAAATGTGTGTTCTTTGACCTGACTTAAAGCGGTTCTCTATTGAGTTGCTGGCAATGATAGCAGCCATGTTGGACCTAACATGTCTGTTGTGTTGATGAAAGCAGGTTTGTGGCCTTGATGAATGAAGTCATTAGGACGAGCCTTGAGGCTCCTGGTAGAGGCCAAAGTAACACACCCTATGCTACCTTGGTGGATCTGACTGTACACAGAAGAACTGGGTTGGGTCTTTTTCTTTCTGTGCTATTTTCTAATGCACACACACACACAAACACGTGCGCACATACACATTTTATTAGCCAGTCAGCTGGTGCCTACAGAGAGGAGCAGGAGAGAAAGGATCCGTATGAAACAGAGTAGCATCGCTAATACACAAAAACAAAATATGGCATTATGAGCAATTAGGGAAAGACAAAACAGTTTTGCTGCTCTACTTCAAAATCCCAAGCCTTCAGATACTTGAAACTGCCTCTGCTGCCTGGGGAGATATGCTGCTCAAAATCTGGCTTGCTACCAACCAAAACGTTGGGGGAAAAAATCCCATAGAAATGTAGTTTTCTTTTGAAAGGAAAAACGTGAAGAGTTTCTCAGCATGGTCTCTGTCTAGCAGTGACACAATGCACCCAGCACTCAGTTCTAACTGCATGTAAACTATGACAGGAAGTAACCGTCAGCATTTTAGCGACTATCTCTCTGCACCACAGTTCTCAGCTTGGGAGAGGGCACATTTTTAATACATTACTTTGGCAGCTCAAATTGCTTAAAAAGATGGGGTTCACACTATCTATAACTGTCCTTCTTTATCACACACAGCACACACACCCCCAGCACACACACATGCACAGACTCACACACAAATATGCAGGTGTTAACACACACAAACCTAAGGTCATTGCAGGGTGGAAAACAAAGAGCTGAGAAAAGGTATAAGAGTTTGTGGAATGTGTGTTAGGGCAGCCCTGTTATTCCCCACTGCTCTCTTGCTGTGGTTTAACCCTCCTACTATACCTGGGTTTCGCTATTCCCCTCCTTTCTGACCAAACCAGATAAGTCTGTGTAGTTTCAGACACAGATACTTGTCCTCTGGTACGAAGGCAGAAGCACGTATGTCCTGGAGACAGCCAGCCAAGACAAAATACATTATAGAATCACTGACCATCACATACAGTACTGTAATACAATGACCAAAGGACATGTAAAAAGCACACAGACAAAATTCACATTATCAGTGATGTCATTTGTAAGGTTCTACTCTCTAGTACACATCACCCTTCTCAGGGACACACTCACACTGTGGCTTAGATAAGCTCAAAGGCTTTATGACTACTTGTGTTGTATTACAAAATGTTCTGGCTTACCAACCTGAGAGGCTTTTGTTTTCATAATGTAAAGTAGATACGTATTGTTCTGCTCTCATGGAGAGATGTGACTGGGGAATGACGGTATACAATTGTCCCACAGCACTATAGGCCTTCAGTTAATTCAGATAGGTTTCCTTTCTTCATCTAGGCCAGTTATTCATCCGGTCTATCTATCTCTCTCGCGCGCCCGCCAAACACACACACACACACACACACACACACACACACACACACACACACACACACACACACACACACACACACACACACACACACACACACACACACACACACACACACACACACACACACACACACACACACACACACACACACACACACACACACACCTAATCCATCTGCACCCTATCCAAAGATAAGGTCAAATATCTGCTGGCATTTTATATCTGATGGATGTTTGATGTATGATATCACTGTTAGGAGATTGGTCCATCACTTTACATTCATGATAAACCAGATCCTAAATCCATAGTCGTTGCATTTACATTTTATCCAGATTGACTTAAAGTTAGTACATTCATCTTAAGATAGCTAGGTTAGACAACCACATATTATACTCACAATAAGTAAATGTTTTCCTCAATAAAGTAGCTATCAGCAAATTCAGCGCTATTAAGAAAAGACAAGTGCGAGCGTTAGTTCAAGAAGTCACTTACACATGAGGTTTGCATAGTTTGCAAGTAAGCATTCAGTACCTCTCTCCATCAATTGGTGTAGTGTAGGGCTACTTGACAAACATAGCATGAGATCCAATATTCAAACTTTGCCTCAACTTGGGGAATGGAAATTACATAAGAAAGAGACCCATTTACAGAGCGATAGGAGGAAGGAGAGAGAGAGAGAGAGAGAGAGAGAAAGAGAGAGAGAGAGAGAGAGAGAGAGAGAGAGAGAGAGAGAGAGAACACAAACCGACAGGACACGAGAGGAATCATGTTGGACAGTATAACACTGAGTGAGCCATTCGTCTCTTTATTGATGGTATGCTTGACTGCTTGTCCACAGTGCACAAGCCAGGTTTAAAACACGCAATACAGAGTCTGCTCACTTTACAGTACGACAAAGAGGAAAGAGGGGCACTGGGGTTTTCAGAGTACGGTACATAAATATGAGTGAGTTTATACATGCACATAGAGAGCCACTGAACAGTCCTCTGGTTATTTACAAGCTGGTGCCAGGGGGATTGGGGGATAGAGGGGGACAAGGCAAAAAACACTGTCTTAAAGGCTTTGCATGGTCAATCCGAGATCTAAAGTGACTGCCTCTGCGATGCAGCCTCCGCAGAACATCAGGGCTTTCATACTTCTTGAGTTTAGCGGAGCAGGGCAGAGCTATTGTGAAGGAAGTTGTCAAGAAAGTGAGTTTGTATTTATACAGGATGTACCGCCACCACCTACCATCAACCAATCATGTCAATGTGGAGCTATACGGAGCCCTCCGCATTGTTACAAAATTTGAGAGGCGCATGGCGATGTGGTAGGAAGATTGATTTGGCCTCTGCATGCCTCTGTATGCTCCGCAATTGCATCACACCCTCCATACGAAGCCTCCGACCACATTTTTGGATCAAGCTTAAATTAGCTTAGCCAGTACTTGTATTGTGGATATGGTTTCTATCACGTGACCAGAAGGGGCCGAGCAGGTGAGCAGTAGAAACAGGAAGTGGGAGTATATTCCTGGCCGCTGAGGGCAGAGTTGATAGAGGGGAGGGAGGGAGCAAGACCATACAGGAGCCAGGGACTAGCGATACATTGTCTGTAGAAACTGATTTAAGGCCAGTTTTGCGTTGTTTCCCAACATGGTGATTTGGGGAGGGGAAGCTGATCTTAGATCTGTGGTAAGTAATGTGCTAATCCTTTACAGTGGCTTCCTCTCTTCAGTTACTGGACAGGTCAAAACAACATTGGCAGGAACTCCACCCAGTCTACTAGTGGAAGAGGAACAAAATCCACCATATTGAATCGACTATCCAGTCAGATTAAGTGGCTTACAAAGGAGAGAGAGCAAAGAAAGAACATCATTTTTAAAAGAATGGGACATAGCAAGGGAGTAGGGTGTGTTTGGGGTGTGAGGAGTTTGGGAGGCTGATTGTGGGAGCTTCAGGTGGCCAGCCACAAGCATTCATTCACATCTCTTAAGTTAAAATTGAGTTATTTTAGTTAATGACACACGATAGTATACACACTGTACAATCACTACTGAGCTGCCACTGGGTCCACAGTGGTGGGGAGAGGGGGTATCTGCATGTGGGGTTCAATACGCTAACATTGAATACTGAAATAAAACACAGGGGCAACACAAACACACATACAGACAGACCGACAGGGGTTAATGGTTCACAGTCACACAATGTACAAGGAACTTCACCTTTTTACAAAATCATACAGGATCCATTTAATAAATGCCTTCGGCTATAATTCTAAACATTAAATCAAAGAGTTCTGTTCTTTTTGAACTGCAGAGAACACAGAGAGAAATATAACATAACCACACATACAATGGTGGCGGAGTTGGTGAAACAGGTGTGTATGTGTAATGTGTGTGTGTGTGTGTGTGAGTGTGTGTGTGTGTGTGAGAGAGAGAGAGATAGAGTGTGCGAATGAAAGAGAGAGCAAGTCTGTGTGTAAATGAAAGTGTGTCTGGTGGAGGAAAGGGTGAAGTGGCAGCAGAGGGGGGGAAATCTTCCCTACCTTCAAAGAAAATAAAAAGTGCAAAGGAAAAGTGAATTCAAGTAACTTGTGCTCTGTCCACAGGAGAGGGGTGAAAGGTGGGATGGGGGGGGGGGGTCCTGTGGTTTCAGCGGAGCCGCCCTATTGGCTTTCCCTGTGCTCCGTCAGGCTGAAGGGCGTGTCTGTGGGCGTTTCCCCGCGGGCGGCTCTAGAGAGAAGCTCCACCCACTTGGCCTGGACTTCTGTATCCTGGGCGCTGAACAGCAAAGCCTGCTGGGAGTGACTCAGCTGGAACGCGTGCTTAAGCTCAGACTTCTCTGTTGCCGATGGCGCTACCACGCTCACCTCAAACCCCGGAAGGGGTATGGCCCGTGCCCCGCGAGAGTCCTGAAGAGACACAACAAACATGCCAATCAGAGTCAAAAGGAAGCATAACAGTGCAGTTTTCCCCTCCTTTAATGCAGGGGGATAGATTTTATTTCATAAGGCACATGCATACAGTGCATTCGGAAAGTATTCAGACCCCACAACTTTTTCCTCAATTTATTGCGTTACAGACTTTTTCTAAAATGTATTAAATTAAATATTTCCCTCATCAATCTACACACAATACCCCATAATGACAAAGCAAAAAATGTTTTTCAGCAGCAGGGACTGGGAAACTAGTCAGGATCGAGGGGAAGATGAACGGAGCAATGAGATCCTTGATGAAAACCTGTTCCAGACCGCTCAGGACCTCAGACTGGGGCGAAGGTTCACCTTCCAACTGGGCAATGACCCTAAGCACACAGCCTAGACAACGCAGGACTGGTTTCGGGACAAGTCTCCGAATGTCCTTGAGTGGCCCAGCCAGAGCCCGGACTTGAACCGGATCGAACATCTCTGGAGAGACCTGAAAATAGCTGTGCAGAGACACTCCCCATCCAACATGACAGAACTTGAGAGGATCTGCAGAGCAGAATAGGAGAAACTCCCCAAATATAGGCAGTGGTGTAAGAACTACTTTAAGAACTACTTTCAAGTATTTTTACTTAAGTCGTCTTTTGGGGTATCTGCACCTATTACTATTTATATTTTTTTACAACTTTTACTTCACTACATTCCTAAAGAAAATAATGTACTTTTTACTCCATACATTTCCTTGACACTCAAAAGTACTGTTACATTTTATTTAGTTAGCAGGACAGAAAAATTGTCTAATTCACACAAGATAACATCACTGGTCATCCCTACTGTCTCTGATCTGGCGGACTCACCAAACAAAAACTTTGTTTGCAAATTATCTCTGATTGTTGGAGCATGCCCCTGGCTATCAATAAATTTAAAAATGAAAGAAAATGGTGCTGTCTGGTTTGCTTAATATAAGGAATTTTCAAATATTTATATTTTTACTTTTGATACTTTCAGTATATTTCAGTAATTACATTTACTTTGAAACATAAGTATATTTAAAACAATAATACTTTTAGATTTCTACTCAAGTAGTACTTTACTGGGTGACTTTCACTTTTACTTGAGTCATTGTCTATTAAGGTATCTTTACTTTTACTCCAGTATGACAATTGGGTACTTTTGCCACCACTGAATATAGGTTTGCCAAGCTTGTAATGTCATACCTAAGAAGACTTGAGGCTGTAATCGCTGCCAAGGGTGCTTCAAGTACTGAGTGAAGGGTCTGAATATTTCATATATTTTTCTATACATTTCTAAACATTTCTAAAAACCTGTTTTTGCTTTGTCATTATGGGGTATTGTGTGTAGATTGATGATGAAAAAAAACAGTTAAATACATTTTAGAATAAGGCTGTAACGTAACAAAATGTGGAAAAAGTCAAGGTGTCTGAATACAGTACTTTCCGAATGCACTGTAAGCTTCCTCCCCTCCCTCTCCTCTTTCCACAGTTTCTATCGAATCATACAAAAATGCTCATCTAACAATCATTAATCTTAATCTTTTGCCAGGGGATGTCAGCTTTCTGCCTGCCTGGGATTGTCGCAGAGAAAGGATTTTGTTGGGATTTTGGTCTCTAAAACGGAATGGGCAGAGGCGACAGTGACTAGTTTTCAGTAGCTTTTGGGGCTTTTACCAAATTGTGCCGGAAAATGGTTCACTACGCTGAGCTTTTAACACAATGCACATTAGTGACATCTACTGGTCGGCAATGAAAAACATTGTTTTATGTTCAAATAGACTTTTTTTCTACAAAATTCAGCAAATCTCTGTGGTGTGGCGGTTAGTTGCAGGTCTTAGTAGCCTACTATCAGTTACCATACAGGTTCGCAACCTTCCATCAAGCTTCCATTTTTGGCAGTCAAAAACTGTAAATCTATGGCATTATTTAGGATGCTTAAGACAGAAGCTTATACTTCACTAAATAAAACTAATTGTTTGCACAACAATGTGCAGAAAGTATGGTTTTACATAAAACAATTTTCTAAATAATATGACTTTGCTGGTATTCGACCCCATTTCCTGTCGTCTGAATGTTCTCTATCTGCTGAGCTACCTTTCAGCTATAATGTTCCATAAAAAAAAAATCCTAACTAAAATTGTAAGTAGGGTGTCAAGTAGAGGTCGGTGTTTGAAAGCAGCTTGGAATCGAAGAAAGCACCAGAACCACAGCGAAATCATTGGGGTCTCGTATTTGGCAACACACAGTTTGAAAAACCACGTGATCAAACGAACGTCATTGATGTCAAAGTAATGTTACTTTGAATCGAGCATCGGTACATTGTTTCGGATCAGTAGTGCTTTGAAAACTGCATTGGAGCATTGGCGCTCCGGTATCAATCGTCCCATCGCTAGTTTTCAGCCCTGGTTATGTCTGCATACTGTACCTATACTATACAGTGGTGGACAGTGGTGAAGCACCCTGACGAGAGGGAAGAAGGTTTCCCCTAACAGTTATTTTTCATTCCGTCCATGGTTAAAATTCCACCTAGCAAGTCCCCGCCACCTTTAAGAAGAGGCCCCAGAGTGCCACCTCTGGTCACACAGTGAAATAATAGAGTAATACCGCCATGGTAATTACTGTATAATAATAAAGTAATAATGCCATGGTAATTACATTGTAATAACAGAGTAATAACACAATGGTAATAACAGAGTAATAGCACCATGGTAATTATTGTAATAGAGTAACACCATGATATTTACAGTGTAATAGACTAATAACACTATGGGAATTACAGTGTAATAACAGTAATAACGCCATGGTAATTACAGCGTAATAATAGAGTAATAACACAATGGTAGTAACAGAGTAATAGCACCATGGTAATTAATGTAATAGAGTAACACCATGATAATTATAGTGTAATAGAGTAAAAACACTATGGGAATGTGTACAGTGTAATAACAGTTATACCGCCATGTTAATTACAGCATAATAATAGAGTAATAACACCATAACAATTACAGTTTATTAGAGTAATAACACCATGTTAATTAGAATGTAATAGAGTAATAACACCATGAAAATTACAGTCTAATAAGGGCGTAATACCACCATGGTAATTACAGTGTAATAATAGAGTTATAACACCATGGTAATTACAGCTTAGAGTAATAACCCCATGTTAATTACAGTGTAATAATAGAGTAATAACACCATGGTAAATACAGTTTATTAGAGTAATAACACAATGGTAATTACTGTTTATTACAGTAATGAAGCCATGGTAATTACAGTGTAACAACAAAGTAATACCGCCATGTAATTACAGTGTAATAATAGAGTAATAACATGGTAAATAGTTTATTAGAGTAATAACACCATGGTAATTACAGTTTATTATAGTAATAACACCATTGTAATTACAGTGTAATATAGTAATAACACAATGGTAATCACAGTTTATTAGCGTAATACCACCATGTCAATTGGTTTATCAGAGTATTAACACCATGGCAAAAAGTTTAATAATAGAGTAATAACGCCATGGTAATTACAGTTTACTCGAGTAATAAAACCATGCTAATTACAGTTTATTAGAGTAATAACACGATGGTAATTACAGTTTACTCGAGTAATAAAACCATGCTAATTACAGTTTATTAGAGTAATAACACGATGGTAATTACAGTTTACTCGAGTAATAACACCATGATAATTACAGTTTATTAGAGTAATAACACCATGGTAATTACAGTTTATTATATTAATACCATGTTAACCCTGTTTATTTGAGTAATACCACCATGGTAATTAGTTTAATAATAGAGTAATAACACCATGGTAATTACAAGTTTATTAGAGTAATAACACCATTACAATTACAGTGTAATAATAGAGTAGTACCATCACTGTAATTAGTTTATTAGAGTAATAACACCATGGCAATTCGCGTAATAATAGAGTAATAACAACATGGTAATTGCAGTTTATTAGAGTAATAACACCATGGTAAATACAGTTTACTAGAGTAATAACAACATGGCAATTAGAGTGTATTAATAGAGTAATACCACCATGGAAATAAGAGTAATACCATCATGGTAATTCGTATATTAGAGTAATAATGGCATGAAAATTAGCGTAATAATAGAGTAATAACACCATGGTAATTACAATGTAACAGATGAATAAAGCCATGGTAATTACAGCTTATTAGAGTAATAACACCATGGTAATTACAGTTTTAGAGTAATAACACCATTGTAATTAGTGTAATAGAGTAACTACACCATGGCAATTACAGTGTAATGGCAGAGTAATAACACCATGGTAATTACAGTTTATTAGAGTAATAACACCATGGTCATTTGTTTATTAGAGTAATAATACCATGGTAATTAGTGTAGTAATAGAATAATACCACCATGGTAATTAGTTTAATAACACCATGGTAATTACAGTGTAATAACAGAGTAACAGCACCATGGTAATTACAGTTTATTAGGGTAAAAACACCATGGTAATTACATTTCACTAGAGTAATAACACCATGGTAATTACAGTGTAATAATAGAGTAATACCACCATGGAAATGTGTTTATTAGAGTAATAACACCATGGTAATTACAATGTAACAGAGTAATAACACCGTGGTAATTAATGATTATTAGAGTAATAACAACATGGTAATTACAGTTTATTATAGTAATAACACCATGGTCATTTGTCTATTTGAGTAATAACACCATGGTAATTAGTGTAATAATGGAGTAATAACACCATGGTAATTAGTTTAGCAATGGAGTAATAACACCATGGTAATTTGTTTATTAGAGTAATGACACCATGGTAATTACATTGTAATAGAGTAATAACACCATGGTAATTAGTTTATTAGAGTAATAACGCCATGGTAATTACCGTGTAATAAGAGTAATATCACAATTGTAATTACGGCGTAGAATGAGTAATATCACCATGGTAATTACAGTGTAGTAATAGAGTAACAATGACATGGTAATAACAGTGTAATAATAGAGTAATAATCAAGTAATAACACCATGGTATTAACAGTGTGACAGTCAGCCAGCTGAGCAGCAGAAGCTCCATCTGAGGTCAGATTGAGGACAGACAAATCCCCCTGACCCAAATCTACTGAGTACAGACAGTGGGAACACACATGACAAGGACACAGACTTTACAGTACAGACGGTGTAAAGCACATTGACACACAAAATATCATTGATGGGATGAAAAATAACTGACCCTGTGTCAGTTGTTAGGGGAAACCTCTACCTACATATACAGGTGACCTGGGCATGGAGACAGGATGTAGACAAGACAGCGGTACAAAGACACTAATAAACAGACAGACAGACAGGAACACAGACACAGATAAAGACAGACACAGGTGTCCTTACCTGTCCGCTGGTCTGCAGGTAGAGCACCAGTGGTTCAGTCTTGGTGATGGCCACCCAGGTCTTGGTCCAGCTCTTGCCCTTCTCCTGCACCTGCAGCTGGGCACACAGCAGACAGTTGTCCCCCGACAGAGACACCTGCTTCTGGAGAGACAGAGACACACACACAGGAGGCAGAGTTAAAGGCCCAGTCCCAAAGTTGATCTACTGCAGTGGGTGCCAATACTCAAATAATATTCTATAGTTCAACACAATTACAGTAGCTCTTTCCCCATGCACAAACCAACATTTGGAATTGGAATTCACTTTCACTGTCAATTCTACTTTCAATTCAAAGTGATAATCAGCCTGGACGTTTAAGGGGCACTCGAGTATAAATGTCTGGGACATTCGCTTACATAACAAACCTGGTGTCCAGCATACAGGAAACATTTATTGGGAGATTTGGACATGGACAGGTGTTCATGCTGCTGCCCCACTGTTACTGAGGTGGTGCTGTAGCCCCCCCCCCCCCCCCCCTTGATGGGAAATAATACCACTGCAGATCACTGTCATTATGGTACTGCTACTGTGAAAGATCTAGTTTGTGCGTATGAGACAGTATAACCCCAAGACAGACAGATTAGACTGCTCAGTTGCTGCATCATAGGCATGAAGTGTAGAGACTACTTACTCAGCAGGGTCTGCTGCTTTCCACTAAGCCCCTTAACTAGTCATGGTACTTGTTCTCAAATAGAGGTTACTTAATATTGCTGTGTGTGTGTGTGTGTGTGAGTGAGTGAGTGAGTGAGTGAGTGAGTGAGTGAGTGAGCGAGTTTCTTAGCGGTTTCTTTTACAGCAGCACTGTGGGCTTGATAGACATGGATAATGATACAATAAAACAAATATATTACAGTATATTATAGAGATATTGTTCAGGATTGCTTACAGGCTTTAAGACACAACGATCTGCTTCATCCTGGTCTCTGTTATACACTGTGCTCTACACAAGCAGTCTATTGAACACTAGTTCACCTTGACTCCTGGTACACACACAGAGATGGATCTTATTGAGCCGTGCAGACTATAGACTGTGTGTACCACTGTTCTATTTCTCTAGTGTGTGTGTGTGTGTGTGTGTGTGTGTGTGTGTGTGTGTGTGTGTGTGTGTGTGTGTGTGTGTATGTGTGTGTTTAGGCCCAAATACCCATAAAAAAACACCTGAGTCTAGACAGCCTGAAACGGACACAGATAAGAATGTGTGTTTGATTGATAGAGGTGCATGATGCTCTGTGGGCCTGTCTGGGCTGGGCTCTGTCTTCTCTGTCATGCTGGTGCAACTAACGTGCTTATGCCGCTCTCTCCAGAGGCTGCAATTGAGATAGTGTGCCCGCTGCTAACCTCCATCCTCAAACTCCCTTCCTCAGACCTGCTCTGCTGGGAGTCCACTCTGTGCAGCCTGTCCATGCTAGCATCTCAACAACACTGTGCATTATACAATATAAGTATGATGTTTGATTGTCTTATGTTGTTTGAGAGGGGAAGCCAAAAGGAAGTCTCTGGATGGACTTTTTTTTTTATTAAGTTATATTCTACTCTTTTCTATAGTATAAGCTGAGAGTCGGTCCTTACCTCGGCTGTAGCTTTCCTCTTCAGCTCTACTGGGGCCCCTGCAGGCCCCTCAGGGCCCTGGCTAGTCTCGAAGCACTCGGGACACACACGACACGTCTTATTCTCCAACATCTTAGAGCATTTACCACAGATGGCCTGCAGAGGGAGGGGAAGAGTGAAAGAGGAATGGAGAGAGAAAAAAATATATTTAGACAACTGAAAATCAATTATACAAGGACATCAACTGATGAAAATGCAGCACCCTGGCACTAACTGTTCCAGCCCCCAACCTCCTCTCCCTCTCTGTGCTCACCGCTCCACAGGCTTTGCAGTGGTGCTTGCGCTTGGTAAAGTTGAAGCTCTCGTTGCAGCCTTTACATGTCTCCTTTTCCTTCTTCTTGGAACTTTTCTGGAAAACAGAGAAACACATACAAACAATGTATCAAGATCTGTCCAATCACAAGGTCATCTTGTCTCAATACATCTTGGTGTTACCTAAGTAACCCTGCCCTGAAATAGTTGGATGATTTCCCCACTCTCTCTGTTATCTACCCTATTCTTTCTCTCCCACTCCCAACATCTTCCTCTATAAACAAAAAGTGAAAATAGAAGCCCCTCCCTCTGCTCTCTCAGACTGGGGCATAGATAGCCCCACCAGCCGTTTAGCACATTTGCATTGTGGTAGGGAGTGTGATATTCACCCCCTGATCGTGTCTCATCTCTCCACAGCCACCCCCCACCGCTACTAGAGAGTGAGCTAGTGATGCTATCCCCATAGAGAAGACAACATGCTATTTATACCTCTCTGCAGCCTACTGTGTGGATTATAGATCCACTACCATTGTAACACTACCATTGTAACACAACCATTGTTTTGCTACCTCAAACACAGACAGACATCCAGGCTTTAGAATAGGAGAGATCAATGTACTTCTTGTTATGAACTCAGTCATTTGTGGTACAATGTATTCACATTATATTGCCCATTGTATGGTTTATATTACTATGTGGGGGCGATGCCATTCATGCTGTAGCAAAGAAAGATACATGCTCTTCAAATCGAAAGCAGAGTCAGTAACACAACAGCATCAGGCAATAGAGCCTGAGGAAATGTATTGTGTTAGGACGTTTGACACCTACCCTTTCTTGCAGTCTTTCACTGTCTGAGTCTACGGATGTGCTGCTCCAGGGACCCTGAGAAGAGAAGAACATGAATACCTGATCAGAGTGACATATTTAACCCTGCGAGAGATGTATGAGTTATATTGAAAGTACATCCAGTGTTATTACATGGCTAGCACTTCATTTCAGGTGTCAACATATCACTAACAAAGCTCTCTGAATATTACCTAAAGCTGCTGTGTGTGTTTGTCCCCACTAGATGACAGCCATGCCTCAGAGACAGACAGTAGGCCTGGCATGTGTTCCTACTTTGGCCTGTGTCCAGGTCCAGCCAGCCCAAAGTGGGTCAGTGGAGATTCAGAAGAGATTTTTGTACAGTGTGCATGAGGGCTTCCCCTATTAGGTCATGAGAGAGTGTCAGGGAACTAAAGACAGACCCTGACAGTGTGTGTGTTCGTTTGTGTGGGTGTGCAATGGAATAAAGAGCTCCTTCATAAGTACACATGTTTGTGTGTTTGTGTGTGTATGTGTGAGTTAAGTAAGAGCTTCTTTGTGTGTCTATCAGTGTCTGCAGTGAGGGACACGTGACACACACGGCTGTGTGTGTGTGTGTGTGTGTGTGTGTGTGTGTGTGTGTGTGTGTGTGTGTGTGTGTGTGTGTGTGTGTGTGTGTGTGTGTGTGTGTGTGTGTGTGTGTGTGTGTGTGTGCGCGCGCGTGTTGTGTGAGGATAGGTGCTTTGTCAGACAAAGACCTGACGGTGACACACTTTCTGACAAAGCCATAGTGATTTCTTATTGATATATACGTGCATAGAGATGGTTAACGCATGGCTTGACAGAGAGAAAAGAAAGAAACACAGACAGACTGACTGACCGGTGAGTCTGGCAGGTGGTCTTCGTCCCTGGAGAAGGAGCTATTGAAGGCTTTGTTAAAGGTCTCACTGTTCTGCTTGTGCTTCTCTATGGTGGCCAGGATCACCTGGAAGTGGAAGGGATGGGGGAGAGGGAAACAGGAGAAGGTGGAGGGGAGAGAAGGAGGGGAGATAAGCCGTTAACAGTTTCAGACCGTTAAAATATTCTTCACTGGTTTACCGTAAAAGTGAAGAGGCAGTGAAGTCACAGATTTTACAATGGGAGAAATTCTACAACAATCTACAGCCCCTTGGGAGAGAGACAGAGAGAGACAGAGAGAGTGACAGGGAGAGAGAGGGCCTCTGTTAAAGAGAGCTAATATTAATAATATTCATGTCAGTCTCTCCTGGCTGAAAGTGGAGGAGAGATTGACTTCATCACTACTTTTATTTGTGAGGTATTGCCATGTTGAATGTACCGAGCTGTCTGTACTACATAGAGCCATGACTACATGGAACTCTATTCCATATCAAGTAACTGACGCAAGCAGTAAAATTTGACTTAAAAAAACAGATTAAAAAACACCTTATGGAACAGCGGGGACTGTGAAGCAACACAAACATTGGCACACACACACACACAATAACATACGCACTATACATACGCATAGATTTAGTCAAGTAGATATGTGGTAGTGGTGGAGTAGGGGCCTGAGGTCACACAGTGTGTTGGGAAATCTGTGAATGTATTCTAATGTTTAAAAATGGTATAAACTGCCTTAATTTGCTGGACCTCCATAATAAATACAAATACAAAGAGAGGAGAGGAGAACAAAGAGAGCAACATTGTTGTCGTCTGGACTGACCCTGTTATACAGAGATGACATCAGCCATGACATCAGAGGGACAAATGTATCAGGGACCTCTGATCCAGCCTAGTGGTCTGTGTCAGAGACTGGCCTCTCTATTGCACTAACAGAGAGTGTGTGTGTGTGGGTGTGTGTATGTCTGTGTGTGTAGTGAGCACTGTATTTATGTGTGAATAATAGACTGTGTATGACCAATCTTTGTGCAGCTCTCTCCAAAGTCTCGGGAAACCACACGTTCCTCTGTGTCCTTCAGAATGCCGAAGGGCCCTTCCACTCCTTTCCACACACTCCCAGACCCCCTGCCTGGCACACACTCCTCCCCTCCAGCCAACAAGCCCTTTTAACCAGCTTTAGTTAGCTGTAATGGGCTAAATGAGCTTTAATGAGCAGCTTAACGAGAGGAAACAATTTCCCAACTCAGTATGGCAGTGTGGAGGAAAGCCGCAGTAACACGAATACTGTTCCTAATACACAAATCCCTTATTAAAAAAACATTCCATGTTAGTGTTGGTCTGGTATTCCTGACCTGTATCCAGTCTTCCTTTTCCTCAGCCGTCCTGAAAAAACAGAGGGATTGTTTCAACAACAGCCCTCTAGCTATTAATACTTCAATGAGTTCCCGCTGTGCCTGCAATGTTGTGTTTCTGTTACAAAAAAAAAGGCACAGTTCTACAGTTCTCCGATGTAATTGCTCCATAGTTCTTACCTGGCCTGTAGCTCTAGTGAGCGCTGCTTGCCGATGATGGCGAACGTGTGAGGGAGGTTCTGCTTCACGTTCTCTTGCACCTGAAGCCGCAGAGGAGAACAGTACCACTTTACCTCTGAGATACTCAAGAGCAATGGCCCTTCTACGCGTCACCCATTCAGAATAGAAGGAAATTAGGAGCAAGAGAAGAGAAGATGAGTGGCTTCCGTTACCTCTTTCCTGACCTCCATCCCAGCGATGTCGATCCTCTCTCTCACACTGAACTTCTGCCCCATCAGCCTCAGCTTGGGAACGCAGTACAGCACCATGTTGTTGAACTGCAGCACGGACACACAGAGAGAAGGGACAACGGATGAGAATACACAGTAAATAGACACATGAATACACACACACTTTGATGTAGTCCCATTCCTACACATTCTCTTCATTCCAACTCCTTCTGCCACTCACCAGGTAGAGGTATCGGTCCTGGGCCGTCCCATTCTTGGCAGACATCTTCTTGATGTGTCCTTCTTTGATGAGCTCATTGGCTGGGTTCACAATGTCCTCCTCGCCCCCCAGTCTCTCATAGACCTGCAGCAGTTTGTTCATCTTCTCCTGAGGAACACCAAGGATATGGAACAATGTGAAACACACACATACAAAGCAAAATTATACATTCATTGAAGTCAGGGGAAGTAAAACAGTTGAGACAGAATAAGACACGATAAGTCACACCAGAGGGCAGAAGTGTGACTGTGTGTGTGTGTGTGTGTGTCATAGAGACAGAATTCACTCTTCTGCAGGCTGTGAAACTAGTGGCAGGAAACGGCAGCTTCCTGTCTGCACTGAAGCACCCTCCCTCCCAGCAAGTCGTCGCATCCAACGCAGTTTGGACCGTGAAGGACGCTGGCTAGTTCTGCGAGCTATTCCCAAGGAGAGTAACCACTGTCATCTGGGGAACTATTCAAATGTGTTGTGTTTGGGTCTTTGCACAGTCGTTTCATTATTCAGGCCATGTGATGTTTATTGCAATTTTTTTTTAAATCATCAACACGTTTTAAGTGCATTGTATCCACATTTGTGGTTGTATTGTGTTTTTAAATGGTCAAATAAAATCAATCAATCAATCAAAACTCTCTCCCTCCTCCCCACACTGTTGTGAACGACAACACCACCATTGTGAAAACCATGAAAAGTAGGAGAAGTATGTCAGAGAGATTCACAGATGGAGGGAACAGAGAGGGGAGGGAAGGCTCCAAGCAGGAAAAAAACATCATCTTACCATTTTCCTGATGGCAGCATTGGAGTGGTTGGCTGCTGTGGATATGAGCTCCAGTGCTTCTATAAAACACACACAGACAGTGTTACACCTGTCTGCAGCAACTCTACATAACCATGCATCAGCCCTACACACTTGAAACACTCACTGTTCATACACTAAGTGCATAAAACATTAGGAGTTGCACCCCCCCTTTTGCCCTCAGAACAGCCTCAATTCATTGGGGCGCGGACTCTTACAAGGCGTTGAAAGCGCTCCACAAGGATGTTGACTCCAAAGCTTGGCCCATGCCGACTCCAAAGCGTCCCACATTTGTGTCAAGTTGGCTGGATGTACTTTTGGTGGTTGACCATTCTTGATTCATGCGGGAAACTGTTGAGCGTGAAAAACCCAGCAGCGTTGCAGTTCTTGAGACACTCAAACCAGTGCCCCTGGCACCTACTACCATACCCCGTTCAAAGGCACTTAAATATTTTGTCTTGCCCATCCACCCTTTGAATAACAACATCAATAAGGAATCATACGTTTCACCTGGATTCACCTGGTCAGTCTATGTCATGGAAAGAGCAGGTGTTCCTAATGTTTTGTATCCTCATTGCATATACGACTCCTAGTAATTGAATTGAATTGAATACTGTGACAAATGGGTCAGTGTCCAACCTTTCACTGCAGCCAGCCTGTGCATCATCAGGCTGTGGGCCAACTGTAAATTACCACACTAGCTTGTAGAGTGGCTAGTATGGGTCCTAGTTTAGGAAGGGTAGTGAGGGACATGTTTGTGTTACACAGACAGCGAGAGTGGTAAAACCTCTCCTACCATGTACATTACCCAACATCAGAGACACACATTCTACATTAAACACACACACATTTAACACACACTGCATTAAAGTCATGAACCACATAAACAGAGCTGACGTTCCCCTCTACATGACCAGTCGTAGGAGAGTCCTGACACACCACGGCGGATTATGCAGGCTTTACCTAGACATTACTTCAAACAGGTACAGTACAAGGTTATGGTAAGGTCACAAGACATGGAGCTTGTAGAGTGGCTAGTATGGCTCCTAGTTTATGAAGGTTACCGAGGGACAAACAGACAGACAGACAGGTAATGAGTGGGTGAGCAGTGTGTAGGTACAGACAGACGGGCGGACGGTCAGACAGACATACTCTCCGTGTCCTTCCTGTCCAGTGCATCATCAGGCAGTTTCTTTAGATAGTCCTTGAGCAGGAGTTCGTAGCGTGGAATCCTCTGCACAGGCTCCAACATGTGGTGCTGTAGAGTCAGGTTCCCACACACATCCTGCTTCTGTGGGGATAGAACACACAGCAACACGGTTACGCATACAGTACTGTAAACATACTGTAGGTACACCACACTTCAATTCAGAGATAACAACAGCATACATTACCATATATACACATTGATTCTGTGGGAGATGTCACCTACTTGTATGTTCTGGACCACACTCTTGAACTGTGATGACCTCTGGCTCCAGGTGTTGACCAGGTCCATAGCACGGTCAAAGTTCTTCACGTACTCTCCATACATCTTCATAAACGGAGCCAGCTTCTGGAGGATGTCTCCAATACGTGGGTTTGAGTCCCTAACACACAGAACACACACCCGCCCATAGGGCTTAAATCTCTCTCTAAAAAAATGTTTTTTAAAAACTCATGGTCAATTTCCATGTCTATTTTTGTACTGTACTCCGAACTTAGAGTATACTTGCAGTACACATTCCATTCAATGCAAAATTACAATATGGAATTCACAGAAAGAGTAACCTACAGTACATTTACTGCTTAATGTGCGCAGAAGGCGACATGTGGAATCCCTCTACATCATTTGAAACAATAATCTCTAGACAGAGAGAGACTAGCGTTGGCACACACACTTTTGGTAAATTTACTCCCAGCAGATGAAGACAGGTCGGATAATGCCCCCATTCTACCAGCCTGCCCCCCCCCCCCAACTGCAACCCAGCTGTCAGAGTTCTACATCCAAAACACATACTGACCATTGCAGAATTATCACTATTCAGTAATGAGAGAGAATAGAAGAGAAGAGAGAGCGCGCGAGAGGGAGAAGCATCTAAGCAGAAACCCAATATCACATAGGTGTTGTTTGAAGAAGATTTTGCATCCTACTGCACAGTCTTGATCAGAGTGCCAAGTCTAGGTCCAAAAGGCTCCTTAACACCTTCTACCCCAAGCCACAAGACTGCTGAACAATTAATCAAATGGCCACCCGGACTATTTGCATTGACCCCCCCTTTGTTTTTACACTGTTGCTACTCACTGTTTATCATCTATGCATAGTCATTTTACCCCTACCTAAATGTATAAATTACCTCGACTAACCTGTACCCCTGCACATTGACTCAGTACCGGTACCACCTGTATATAGCCTCATTATTGTTATTTTATTGTGTTACGTTTTTATTTTAATATTTTTTGTTGTTGCCCTTTTTCTCCCCAATTGGTAGTTACAGTCTTGTCCCATCGCTGCAACTCCCGTACAGACTCAGGAGAGGTGAAGGTCAAGAGCCATGCGTCCTCCGAAACACAACCCAGCCAAGCCACACTGCTTCTTGACACAATGCCCGCTTAACCTGGAAGCCAGCCTGTTGGAGGAAACACTGTACACCTGGTGACCATGTCAGCGTGCATTGCACCCAACCAACCACAGGAGTCACTAGTGCGCGATGGGACAAGAACATCCCTGCCGGCCAAAACCTCACCTAAGCCAGACGACGCTGGGCCAATTGTGCGCCACCCCATGGGTCTCCTGGGCGCGGCAGGCTGCGACAGAGCCTGGACTCGAACCCAGAATCTCTAGTGGCACAGATAGCACTAAGATGCAGTGCCTTTGGCTAAGGTGTATGTAAACTTCCAACTTCAACTGTATATATATATATATATATACATACAGTATATTGTATATATATATATATACATATATATATACAGTATATATATATAGTATATATATATATATAGTATATATATATAGTTTACATACACCTTAGCCAAATACATTTAAACTCAGTTTTTTACAATTCCTGACATTTAATCCTAATAAAAACGCCCTGTTTTAGATGAGCTAGGATCACCACTTTATTTAAAAAATCTGAAATGTCAGAATAAAAGTAGAGAGAATAACTTATTTCAGCATTTTCTTTCATCACATTCCCAGTGGGTCAGAAGTTTACATACACTCAATTAGTATTTGGTAGCATTGCCTTTAAATTGTTTAACTTGGGTCAAACTTTTCCGGTAGCCTTCTACAAACTTCCAACAATAAGTTGGGTGAAATTTGGCCCATTGCCCCTGACAGAGCTGGTGTAACTGAGTCAGGTTTGTAGGCCTCCTTGCTCGCACACGCTTTTTCAGTTCTGCCGACAAACTTTCTATGGGATTAAGGTCAGGGCTTTGTGATGGCCACTCCAATACCTTGACTTTGTTGTTCTTAAAACATTTTGCCACAAATTTGGAAGTATGCTTGATGTTACTGTTCAATTGGGTAGACACATTTGCGACCAAGCTTTAACTTCCTGACTGATGTCTTGAGATGTTGCTTCAATATATCCACATAATTTGCCTCATGATGCCATCTATTTTGTGAAGTGCACCAGTCCCTCCTGCAGCAAAGCACCCCCACAACATGATGCTGCCACCCCTGTGTTTCACATTTGGGCTGGTGTTCTTCGGCTTGCAAGCCTCCCCTTTTTTCTCCAAACATAACAATGGTCATTATGGCCAAACAGTTCTATTTTTGTTTCATCAGACCAGAGGACATTTCTCCAAAAAGTACGATATTTGTCCCCATGTGCAGTTGCAAACCGTAGTCTGGCTTTTTTATGGCGGTTTTGGAGCGGTGGCTTTTTCCTTGCTGAGCGGCCTTTCAGGTTATGTTGATATAGGACTCATTGTACTGTGGATATAGATACCTTTGTACCTGTTTCCTCAAGTACCTTCACATGGTCCTTCGCTGTTCTTATGGGTTTGATTTGCACTTTTCACACCACAGTACATTCATCTCTAGGAGACAGAACGCGTCTCCTTCCTGAGCGGTATGACGGCTGCGTGGTCCCATGATGTTCATACTTGCGTACTATTGTTTGTACAGATGAACGTGGTACCTTCAGGCGTTTGGAAATTGCTGCCAAGAATGAACCAGACTTGTGGAGGTCTACCATTTTTTTCCTGAGGTCTTGCCCGATTTATTTTGATTTTCCCATGATGTCAAGCAAAGAGGCACTGAGTTTGAAGGTTGGGCTTGAAATACATCCACAGGTACACCTCCAATTGACTCAAATGATGTCAATAAGCCTATCAGAAGCTTCTAAAGTCATGACATAATTTTCGGGAATTTTCCAAGCTGTTTAAAGGCACAGTCAACTTAGTGTATGTAAACTTCTGACCCACTGCAATTGTGATACACTGAATTATAAGTTAAATAATCTGTCTGTAAACAATTGTTGGAAAAATGACTTGTGTCATGCACAAAGTAGATGTCCTAACCGAGTTTGTTAACAAGAAATTTGTGGAGTGGTTGAAAAACAAGTTTTAATGACTCCAACTCAAGTGTACGTAAACTTCCGACTTCAACTGTATATATATATATATGAAACATTTTTTAGTTTATTTAGTAAATATTTCCTTAACTCTTATTTTCTTAAATCTGCATTGTTGGTTAAAGGGCTTGTAAGTAAGCATTTCAAGGTAAGGTCTACCGTGCATGTGATAAATAACATTTAATTTGATTTGCTAATAGAACCATATGACGTTAAGGAAACACTATTACAACATTGTCCCTGCTCTCCTCACCATTCTCCAGTGATGCGTGTCTTGAGCTCAGGGAGCAGGAACTTGTGGTGGAAGCAGTAGATGGAGGAGATGTTGGAGAAGATCCCCGTTATCACGTCCTGAGGGATTCCAGCTTCAGTCAGCTTAGTGCAAAATACCTACAAACAACAGGAGAACAATGGTAGAAATTATATCAAACACACAGTAACATTACTAACTACATGACTATAAACGATATAACAAACCATGGGCTCCTTGATCGAATAATGTATGATGGTTAGATCTGTCTGTCATCATCAGGTCCGTGACCTTTCACTTCCCTGTCAGTCACCCAACCACAGGCCTGCGTGCACCTGAGTTTCCGTGACAAACGGTACCAATGTGAGGGAGCAGAGGCTTGACAAAAACAGGAAGCAGCTCTGAGATTAGCCTACTGTCTGTGCCAGCACATATCCTTTTGTCTGTAGTCATGTAATTGACTGTCAACTTCAACAACAAATATGGATATCTCACACCAGATATAAAACAATATGAATATGGCCTAATATGGGAGGAGTAGGCCTTCACTAAGGACAGTGAATTCGGAAAGTATTCAGACCCCTTGACTTTTTCACTATTTTCTTTTTTACGTTACAGACTTATTCTAAAATTGATTAAATAGTGTTTTCCCCTCATAAATCTACACACCCAATAATGACAAAGAAAAACAAGATTTTTATAAATGTTTGCAAATGTATATAAAAAAAAACTGAAATATCACATTTACATAAGCATTCAGACCATTTACTCAGAACTTTGTTGAAGCACCTTTGGCAGCGATTACAGCCATGGAGTCGTCTTGGGTATGACGCTTCAAGCTTGATACACCTGTATTTGGGGAGTTTCTCCCATTCTTCCCTGCAGATCCTCTCAAGCTCTGTCAGGTTGGATTGGGAGCGTAGCTGGCCAACTATTTTCAGGTCTCTCCAGAGATGTCCGATCGGGTTCAAGTCCGGGCTCTGGCTGGGCCACTCAAGGACATTCAGAGACTTGTCCCGAAGCCACTCCTGTGTTGTCTTGGCTGTGTGCTTAGGGTTGTTGATCTGTTAGAAGGTGAACCTTCACCCCAGTCTGAGGCCCTGAGTGCTCTTGAACAGGTTTTCATCATCAAGAATCTCTCTGTACTTTGCTCCGTTCATCTTTCCCTTGATCATGACTAGTCACCCAGTCCCTACAGCTGAAAACCACCACAGAATGCTGCCACCACTAGACTTCACTGTAGGGATGGTGACAGATTTCCTCCAGACGTGACGCTTGGCATTCAGGCCAAAAAGTTCAATGTTCGTTTCATCAGACCTGAGAAGCAAGATTCTCTGCTCTGATGAAACGAACATTGAACTTTTTGAGAGTCCTTTAGGTGCCTTTCGGGCAAACTCCTAGCGGGCTGTCATGTGCCTTTTACTGAGGAGTGTCTTCGGTCTACCATAAAGGCTAGATTGGTGAAGTGCTGCAGAGATGGTTGTCCTTCTGGAAGGTTCTCCCTTCTCCACAGAGGAACTCTGGAGCTCTGTCAGAGTGACCATCGGGTTCTTGGTCAACCTTCTCCCACGATTTCTCAGTTTGGTCGGGCGGCCAGCTCTAGGAAGAGTTGGTGGTTCCAAACTTCTTCCATTTAAGAATGATGAAGACTATTGTGTTCTTGGGGACCGTCAATGTTGCAGAAATGTTATATATGTTTTATGTTTTAATACATTTCCAAAAATGTCCAAAAACCTGTTTTCACTTTGTCTTTATGGGGCATTGTGTGTTGATTGATGAGGAAAAAAATAATTTAATCAATTTTAGAATAAGGCTGTAACGTAACAAAATGTGGAGAAAGGGAAGGGGTCTGAATACTTTCCGAATGCACTGTATGTGTTTTACCATGACTTGGTGTGTATGTGTAGCACATGGAGATGTGTGCAACTTACTCATCAGCCTTAAGTGTCCACATTTGCGCTAGCAACAGGTAGAGGCACTTGAGGGAGAACGGTAAACGTGTGTTCATGAAGCTGAGGCCCCAGGTTCAAGCCAAGTATGTGCCGAATCGGGAAGAAGTGGTACTCTCTAAGCAAGCAGTCTGACGTCCTTTGCATGCGGTTGTGTTTTTCAGAGTACACAACCCACTCTGTGTGAGTGTGTGCATACCTGGTCTAGGAGGTTGAGTCTTTTGACGTAGGCCTCCTCAGTGTGAAGGAGCTCTCTGGCGATGTTCAGTAACCTCTGTGTCTCTGAGTACTGAGGGAGAGAAGTGGACACAAACAGTCAGGGCCATAGCATACCATATAGAATACACTCCCTACACAAACCTACATTAGACCTGTATCATACATTAAACATATGCCTCTGGGCCTATGACCTTTGAGAGAGAATATCAGCAACATTAACACAAAACCTATTAGGTGAAAGCAAGCAAACTCTAACCAGTGATTACATATAAGATACAAGTGGTCTGAAATGGGGATGTCTTTTCATCTCGGTTGTTGTGCATGTTGTAACAATCGGCAGTCAGTGCTGCTTCACTGAGAGCTGAGTTAGTCACCAATACTGTGTTTACTACCGGAGCTGAGATGACATGTAAAAGTGCTGCGGATGTGTATTCAGTTTGACTACTTCAGGAACAGGAATGAACTTAATGGATGAAATGACAGTCCTGTGACATGTGACTGAGACCCGTCCTCAGAAAAGGAGGGTGTACTACATTGTGACATTGTGTTTTGCAACAGCTGTCCAGTACACAATGACATGCACGCACAAAATCGGGAAATTGGTGGACATTGTGAAACATACACTCTTACAAAACAAGGTGCTGTGTAGAACCTAAAAGGGTTCTTCACCTGTCCGCATAGAGGGACCATTTAAAGAACCCTTTTTGGTTCCAGGTAGAACCCTTTTCTCTTTCAAGTATTTCAAGTATGTCACCTGGTGTCTGAAAAGCCTCACAACATTAGTAAACAACAAATTCATACAATAAAAAAAAACAACTCTGACAAACAATTGACAGAAAAAACGAAAGCAATACAAGTGAAAAAGTTTGATGCCTTTTGGTTCTAGGTGCAACCCTTTTGGGTTCCATGTAGAACCCTTTCCACAGAGGGTTCTACATGAAACCCAAAAGGGTTCTACCTGGAACCAGAAAGGGTTCTACCTGGAACCAAAAGGGGTTCTCCTATGGGGACAGCTGAATAACCCTTTTGGAATGTACAGTAGAGATATGTCCACAAACAAACACACACTCACATCCTTTAAGCATGACACACACACTTGAACACACTCACATACACATACAAACACAAACAACATGTCTAATCTATTTCTGTAGCAGAAGATGCTAAACACTGAAAGAAGAGAAATACATTTCTTTCTTTTCCTGTTTCAATGTGCATCCCCAAAACCCACATCCTCTGCGACAGCAGTGTCATTAAAAAGCTATCAACTTGTCAGCTATTAGTGTCAGAGAGAAGTGGCACTGTTCCCTCACACCCATCCACACACACCTTTCCTCTGGGCAGTAATGCTGATATCAGGAAACACAGGATACCAGAGATCCCTTCCACATGAGGCAAAGGGTGTTGGCTGCCAATACAGGGCGTGTGTGTGTCTGTGTGTGCTCATGTGTGTTTGGTGTGGTGCCTAGGTACAGGGTGTGTCGGGCTTTGCCCCATTATAACAATGCTGAGGTGATAAAAACTGACTGTACTGTGCCAACACACAACAACTCTAACCAGAGTTCCAGCTCCCACTCACACACCCCTCCTTGTCTCTTTCTCTTTCACAGACTAATTTTCATTACACGCTCTCACTTTTCTGCCTCTCTATTTTTTCTCTACCTCCTCTTCTCCCTCTCCCTATTTTTGTCTGATGTTTCTTGACCTTCCCGCCATCCTTTTATTTCAATACCGGTATGATGCAAAGTTCTCTTTTGGAGGTGTCGGTATCACTCACACACAGATCAATGGTGGAAACAGTAGCTGAGCTGAGTGCACTTTTGTTTCTGTCTGTCCTCTAGCAGTAGCAGTCACAAGCTCCTGTTACAGCCCTGTTACAGCCCTGTTACAGCCCTGTTACAGCCCTGGGCAGGTACTCTTTCCTCCACACCCCACAGTGTGACCACCACACACACTTGAGCGTCTGAAATAGTGTGTCTGTTTGTTTGTGTGTGTGTGTGTGTGTGTGTTTAGGCCCAAATACCCATAAAAAAAACACCTGAGTCTAGACAGCCTGAAACTGACACAGATAAAAATAGAAAGACAAGTTACAGCTGCTGAACTGAAGGAGATTGATAAGAATGTGTGTGTGTGTGACTCACCCTGTGTACCTCTGTGTGTGTGTCCGCCTTCTCCCCTCCCTCTGTCTCGCCACTGCTGACCTCATCCAGGTCACTGTCCTCGTCCTGCGTGGAGTCACGCTTGTTGCCCAGTGTTACGCAGCAGGACACGCTAGTCTCTGTCTCCGTGACGCTGTCGTAGCGCTCCTCCTCGTCGATGGCGTCTTCGTTGGGGAACACCTCGCCCTCTGCTGCGCAAGATGGGCTGTCGATCCCGCTGTCTCGGTTGGGAATCTTCCCGTTTCCGTTCTGCTCCGAGGACTGTGAGTCCGGATTGTCCTGGAGCTCATGGGAAGAGTCTCTCTCCTCCCTCCCCGTGTTGTCAAGGCAACCAACTCGATCGCCGTGGACGATGTTGAGGTCGTCCTCTGTAGAGTTCAAAGGAATGCCGCCGGGGCCGTCAATGTGGAGTGAGGCCAGGCACGAAAGATCCGTCAGCTCGGTGACCTTATCAGTCTGCTCCGAGACGAGAAGAGCAAGTTTGTCGGTGGGGGAGGGTTCCCCAGAGTCCTTTGCTCCTGCTGACCCTGAAGGGGCGTGTGCTATGGGATCAGGGGCAGAACGAGCTGTGGTTTCGGATGTCGCGTCCATACTCAGGCACAAGTGGAGCTGATTCCTCGGAGGGACACCAAGAATTGGAACCCTGGGATATAAAAAATAAACACCTTTCTCAGTTTCAGTCTTGATTGGGCTGAAACCACAACACACCACCAGAGCCTAACATTCCCACAGACAGAAGTGTGAAACACAGGTTGGGTAACATCAGAAAAACAGAGTGCATATTACGAGACAGAGGGTAAGAGAGTGTGTATTCCGTGCAAAACATTCAAAGTCCTACTCATAGTGTATAACAATACCCACATCATATATCATCAAACAAAATATATGTGTCATCCCTCCAGTTTTTTTTACACACAAACACATGCACAAAACACTCATCTGATGTGTCAACAGGGCAAGAGCACCTTGTGGAATACCCTACCCCCTGCAGGACAGTACAGTACCTGGAGTTCTCAAACCTTTCGATGAGCAGCCCCACGCTCTGAGCCTCTGGTCCTCTCTGAGGCTGTGTGACCAGGCCAGGTGGTGTCTGGCTGGGCCGCGGTTTGGGTGGAGGTGGAGGGGCAGGCAGAGGCCTGGAGGGAGCTGGGGGAATCCTCTTGGGCTTCTTGTCCTGTCCGAGGACCAGCAGGAAGGGGGGTTTAGGGGGCACTGCAGGTCCAGGTTCAGGAAGAGGGGTGATGGAAGGAGGAAGAAGGAAAGAGAGAAAAAGAGAGAGACGAAGTCAGGTCACTGGCGTAACCACGGAAAGAGTCCTGTTTCAAGTGCCCCGTGGAGTTCCGAGGGAGAAAGCCTCCATGACTGTATTCCCGATGGCTGCTGCTGCTACCTACTACAAATGACAAAACCACAGTCCAAATACCACCACAAAACGCAACATATAATCGCTAAACTCTGAGAGTAGGTTCTCGAACGCAGCGCTGGAGACGGTTCTGATCGTGCTTCACAGAGCTAAGACAGCTTCCTGATTTCAGAACAGGATGCGGAGATGAGTGTGTCTAAGTCACTGTGGTTTCACAGACAGAGAAAGAAAAAAAACATGCACACGCAGTCGCACAAATTACAGGCCGAGAGTGGTCCAGAAACCGACTGCACAAATGGCCGCACACGCTATCAGAAGCTAAAATACTACTGTTTGGCTACCAACATGTTCTTAAAACATGGTTACTGCAGAATGCATTTAGAGGACAGTAGGCTTTCTCTATATGTTTTATGTGGGCCAGTCTCTGCTGTGTTCTTGGTATTGCATTAGGGCTGAATGAGGAAGCAGGTATCTCTGCCTCAGCTCTCTCTGTGTGAGGTGCCTCTGCTTCCTTCCTCTCTGATTGTGTGTGTGTGCAGCTACAGCACAGCAGAGAATGGCAGGGTGTATTGTATGGAAATGAAACGCATGCATCAACAGACAGATAGCATGAGTCTATAGTAGGATTAACAAGGAGTTTTTTTTAGAGCCATCCATGTGTCTATCTGACTGATGTGTTTGTGGGATAAATACTGTATGCAGGTAAAACTCTGGGATTAGGCTGATAAACACAAGGTTTTATATTGTACCAACACTCTTAGTCAATGATAATGACATTATTGATATTATGAACAACAAGTAGTAGTGCTTAAATTAGTGATAAACCAACAGTGTACCTTGAGGTTTCTGAGAGGTGGGTGTGGCTGTGGGCTGGGGGCGGGGCTTGACTGCAGGCCGGACGTGACATTGTCTGGGAGGGGGCAGGGCTTTCTTTGCCAGCCGCGGGGAACACAGGAAGTCCACCGATCCACACTGGCACTGTAGAGAAGAGGGAGGGAGGTCTGAGAGAGAGAGAGAATATATTAGATTGACTGAGTGGATTACTTCCATTCACACAACATGCAGGAACGCAACCTGTTAGATTACAAAAAGGAGAACCCTTTTGGTTCCAGGTAGAACTCTTTGTGTAAAGGGTTCTACCTGGAACCAAAAGGTGTTCTTCAAAGGGTTCTCCTGTTGGGACACCCAAATAACCCTTTTTGGTTGTAGATAGCAATGTTTTTTTCTAAGAGTGCAGTATTAATTTGCCTATAAAGAGACAGCACGATAGAGTCATGGCCGAGACCCAACGGCTTCAGCCGATGCAGTTCTATACAATCCCAGCCCCAGTCCCCCTGAGTGGTGCAGTGCAGTGTGTTACTGTAACAGCAAGAGGGGAACAAACAACCTTCACCCCATTGCCTTAGCCATGCTGCAGTGAGCAGAAGGAACCAGAGAGAAACCAGAGATGGAGCAGAGTGGAACCAGAGATGAACCAGAGAGGAACCAGAGATGGAGCAGAGTGGAACCAGAGATGAACCAGAGAGGAACCAGAGATGGAGCAGAGAGGAACCAGAAAGGGAGCAGAGAGGAAACAGAGATGGAGCAGAGAGGTACCAGAGAGGAACCAGAAAGGTAGAAGAGAGGAACCAGAGAGGAACCAGAGAGGAAGCAGAGATGGAGCAGAGAGGAACCAGAGATGAACCAGAGATGGAGCAGAGTGGAACCAGAGATGAAGCAGAGAGGAACCAGAGATGGAGCAGAGAGGAACCAGAGAGGAACCAGAGATGGAGCAGAGATGAACCAGAGAGGAACCAGAGATGGAGCAGAGAGGAACCAGAGAGGAATCAGAGATGGAGCAGATATGAACCAGAGAGGAACCAGAGATGGAGCAGAGATGAACCAGAGAGGAACCAGAGATGGAGCAGAGAGGGAGCAGAGAGAAACCAGAGATGGAGCAGAGAGGAACCAGAGATGGAGCAGAGAGGGAGCAGAGAGGATCCAGAGAGGGAGCAGAGAGGGAGCAGAGAGAAACCAGAGATGGAGCAGAGAGGAACCAGGGATGGAGCAGAGAGGAACCAGAGAGAGAGCAGAGAGGGAGCAGAGAGGAACCAGAGAGGGAGCAGAGAGGGAGCAGAGAGGAACCAGAGAGGGAGCAGAGAGGGAGCAGAGAGGAACCAGAGAGGAACCAGAGAGGGAGCAGAGAGGGAGCAGAGAGGAACCAGAGAGGGAGCAGAGAGGGAGCAGAGAGGAACCAGAGAGGGAGCAGAGAGTAACCAGAGATGGAGCAGAGAGCAACCAGAGAGGAACCAGAGAGGAACCAGAGATGGAGCAGAGAGGAACTAGAGAGGAACCAGAGATTAACCAGAGATGGAGCAGAGAGGAACCAGAGATCAACCAGAGAGGAACCAGAGAGGGAGCAGAGATGAACCAGAGAGGAACCAGATATGGAGCAGAGAGGAACCAGAGAGGAACCAGAGATGGAGCAGAGAGGACCAGAGAGTAACCAGAGAGGGAGCAGAGAGGAACCAGAGAGGAACCATAGAGGGAGCAGAGAGGGAACAGAGAGGAACCAGAGAGGAACCAGAGAGGAACCATAGAGGGAGCAGAGAGGGAGCAGAGAGGAACCAGAGAGGAACCAGAGAGGGAGCAGAGAGGAACCAGAGAGGGAGCAGAGATGAACCAGAGAGGGAGTAGACAGCCCCTGCATCAATCCTGACACCAGGCCAGGGGAGAGAGAGGTGAGGCGTCTGCCTCAATGCGTCTTCAGAGAGCTCTTTGATAGGCCTGCCTATATTTAATACATCTCTATATCCTGATCCTCCATCCATTCAGACTGTCTGGGAGTGATACAGGCCTGTGTATGTGTGTGTCTTACTTTCTCTCTGTATGTCTGTGATATCAGGCTTTTTGAGAAAGTGTGTGTGTGTGTGTGTCCCTGTAAAAGCGCATCACAACCCACTCAACAGAACTACAAACACAGGGACAATGAGACCTTTAGCAGCTAGCTAGTTACATCAGGGAATTGTATGTCAGTGATTCCAATCATGTGATGCCTATAGGGGCTCTGTGAAATCCAGTCAAGTGAATTGAAGTGTGGACTTTGTAATGAGTGCTGTTTTGTGCAATATGTTGGTATGGTCACATAATGTATGGTTTGTGTTTGCATTGAAAGAGGGGGCAGTGTGTGTTTACAGTATATACACAGTATACAAGTTTACAGTTCAGCAGACGCTCTTATCCAAAGCGACTTACAGGAGAAATTAGGGTTAAGGACTCATCGGCAGATTTTTCACCTAGTTGGCTCTGGGATTAGAACCAGCAATTTTTCGGTTGTGCGTTTGTGTGTGTGTGTGTGTGTGTGTGTGTGTGTGTGTGTGTGTGTGTGTGTGTGTGTGTGTGTGCGTGCGTGCGTGCGTGCGCGTGTGTGTGTACGTACTTATGTATTACTGTGCCTATGTGTGTGTTCCTGTGTACTGTATGTGTGTCTATGTGTGTGTGCCTGTGTGTGTGTGTGTGTCTAAGTGCTGCTATGTCTTTGTTCCAAGGGCCCTTATCACAGCCTTTGTTTAGACTGGCTGTGTGTTATCGGATGTGGTTGTCCATTAGACGTCAACGATAATCCCCGCAGTACATTATGATAATCGCTATGTAAACTAACATCCACACTGCACTATCTCATGCAGGCTTAGGGCCAGTATCTATTCACGCCACACGCATCTCCAAAAGGATTAGTCCGGAGATGGTTGTGAGACCCCTGAGGAGCGCTTCCATGTGTAATTTGCTGTTTTCCAGCCCAGCTCCAGCCTGCAGCTTCAGGCACTGGAGGCAGAGCTCTGTGAGTCTGCAATAAATCCTGCTACGCTGTCTGCCCCCATGACGCCCTGCTGAAAGGCTGGCTTTCCCACCCTGTTATACAATTTTACCAAACCACAGAGGGAGACGGAGAGTGAGACTTTATATGCATCTGTGAAAGACACATATTTTCACTTCAGACATAAACAGTATCTGTATTACACAGCCAATAATGCGTGCAGCTGCTGGGTCAATAGATGTACAGTAGCAAATCGTAAAATATATAGCCCAGTTCCAGCTCTCACCTCACCACTGTTGCAACAGAAATGGACTATACACTGTAAAGGGGTTACCGTGAATTTGACAGTAATTCACAGGCAGCTGTACATCAACTGTAATATACATACGGTACCAAAGCAAGTACTGTTTAATGACACACAGTAAAATACTGTATTATATCATGTAAAAAAGGGAATTCTACCGTAATCTGAATTCATGAATGGATGAATGAAATTCATTGAGGGGAGGGGTATGCATTTCACAGTATTTTACAAGGGACGGTGCAAGCAGGATGGCTGCTCGGTAAAGTGTTCACACATTACGGGATATGAATTAATGTATGGTGTTTTATATTACTTGCATTTCTAGAGGCCGTAACAAAGGCTTCCAAACTGGCATTGACTTAAGGGTTAAAAATACCAAAACGGCATGGCAAAATGCTCAACCATGTAAAGGTTTAAGAGAAGTTGCCCCTTCCAATCTGTCCCCTCTACATTTTAAATTGATGGGGCACTTTAACCACATAGAAGTTAAATATGTACAGAATTCTCACTCACGGGCGCAACAAATATAGCCTCATACAAGGCATGGCTGAAACTATGTTGATGAGCCAGAAACAACAATACTATGAACCCACTATTGGTCAAAAGGATTTTTCACTCTCCAAGGATACGTTACTGTATTCTGTGGGGTAGAATTACAGTACCATTTGAAATACAGCACTTTTCCCACAATGCACAATAATTCACAGTATGCTGCAGTAAAACATTTCAGTTCTTTTTACTGTTTTTTTACAGGAAAAAGCATTCTACAGTCTCCTATAGAGGAAAGCTGATTTCCGCCATTCATCAAAAATAATTGGTGTCTTGAACATCGTAAAACAGACTCTGGGATCAGCTTTTCGACACTCGATCCTAACCTTAACCATTAGGGGGATACAATTAGAGCAAGTGGTTAGGGGCAACATCTATCTACTCTGACGATGTCCAGCTAAACCACTGAGAAACCACTAAACCACTTTGACTCTCGACACAGGTCAGGTCTTGGGAAAAACAAACAGTCTATAGCAGACAGACACTAATGAGACCGATGGTGCCATAGGGGTCTGGCATATGGAAACATTCCATAGTCATGGTTACCTAAGACAGTGAAATCTGGCCCGCAGAACTTGATGACACAGCACCAAGAGAGGAACTACATCTACTTAACTCAACTCTACATAACACTCAACTCACCTTTATACAACTCTATACAACTTCATACCACTGTGTACAACTCGACACAACTATACAACTCTACACAACACTCACAACTCTACACAACACTCACAATTATACTACGCCTCTATACGATACTGAAAACTCAAACGTTTCCAAAGGTCTTAAAGACTAAAGGTTGTTCAATTGAACAACGACCTAAACCTGATAGCCAGACTGTGCTTATTTTAGGAGTGTTAAAGACAAGCAAAGACAAGAACAAGAAAGAAAAAGCTACCGTCTCGTTGAATATTCTGCCTTTCCTTAGATATCAAGAATCCAGTGAACCATTTCAATAGGAAAATCCAACACACCTTCCTTGGCCAACAAGGTAACTCACATTCTCCCAGTGTGTGTGAATTTGTGTGTGTTTGTGTGTGTGTGTATAAGACCGGAAAGCTCTCTGTGCCAGCTCCCTGCACACACACACACCCTGGAGCAAAAACTAAAACTCAGTCCTGCATAACACACATCTATAGTTAGGTGTGCTTTAGTCTAACTGCACCGGCCAAACCTGCCTTATACACACCTGTCCCCGTGCCCAGCTGACGTGTGTGTATGTGTGTATGTGTGTTTGTCTGCACTTCACAGAAACAGACACATTTGAATAGTAACCACACACATGCAGATTGACAGTTATGGCAACAGGAGGTAAACAGATTTCCTGATTACCCCTGTCTATGCAACAGTACAGGGCAGGAGCCTAGATCAAACATGACCGCAATGATGGTCCACACACTGCATGAACACTGAGGTCATGGGAAAGATATGAACCTCTGTGTCTGGTACTTTACACACTCCGCCAGGTCCTGCTCAGAATGTCAGAGTGGTATAGTTATGTGCACACGCAGGCAATTAAAAAGAGGGAAATGACTCATCAGAACCAAGGTTATTATAGTAAACTAAAACTAATCATGAAAAAACGATTTAGTAAACTGAAATAAAATAATTAACCAAACCATCATGAATTATGTTCAATTTCAGTGTTTTGTTCTTCTAAACTTTGGGCAATAATGTAATGGGGGTTTCAATGGGCAATCCAAATCAGGTCTGAAAGCTAACTGAAACTAAACAGCATTTCTAATCAAATATAAAAACAAAAAAACAAATATAAAAACACAAAACTATAATAACCTTGATCAGAACATAGCAAACAACTACAGGACAAACAGGCACTAAACAATGTTTGACACAAACCGAGTAAAATAATACATTTGCTCACAGAGGGAGAGATGAGATTAACATTCTGTAATTATGAGAATCCATTTAACCGCAATTTAATAAACACACACGAGAAAATAGAGAAGTGGATTTCCTCTTCTAAGCTCCAATCATGATGAGGAACAGAGAAATACAACAATTTGCTTCCAAGGACAACCATCACCACAGTGCCCTGGGGAGTGTGTGTGTAAGACCTTGGTCTCAGTCTGAAATAAAGGTATGGTCATTTATACTACTGCAGAGAGTAGCAAGAGTGGAGAGGGCGGCATTTATATATATATATCCTTGGCCATTCAGACTTGACCTCTAATGACAATCCTTACCCATCTCCTGCATGCACATGTACACACAGGCATTCACATGCACTGAATAGTACATACACACACAATATTCACTCTTCCCATCCCCCTTTCTCTCGCTGAACACTGAATGTTGAACCCACACACACACACCCACACACACACCACACACACACACACACACACACACACACACACACACACACACACACACACACACACACACACACACACACACACACACACACACACACACACACCCTGCTGCCAATCACTGCCAGGCCTGAGGCGACCATGTTGGAGTTGTTTATTACCCACCATCCCTAGAGTAAAGTCTTCCTGCCCCAGTGCTGTCTGGGAGATGGATCACTCCCGACGTGGGAGCGTCTCGTCCGTCAGTCACCACTCCCCCGATCCCCCGATCCCCCCCCTAGCCCAATCTCCCAATCACACAGCTACCCCCACACCCACCAGCACTCTCTCTCTCCCCTTCACTCAGTAAGTCAGTATGCCATTCTCTGTGCGTCTCTCTCTCTCTCTTTCTCACAATCTCCCTCTTACGCTCTCTTATCTGCCTCTTCTTCTCTATTAGACAGTCCTTCTATCTGTCTTTCCCTCTCTCTGTCCACCTTTCCCCCAACTTCTCTTTCTCTACAACTCATCCCTACCTCCCTTTCTTTCTGACCGTGGCCTCCGCTGTCTGTTGTCCTGACATATCGAGACAGACTGGAACAGACTCTCATCTAATGGCACTTGATTTATAATGGTCAATGGTCAGAGCAGTGTTACACACGCAGACTAACACAGAGACACACATACACACAGTGGATTGCATCCAATCTATTTCTCCATACTGCCACACTACGCTGACAGAGGCATCCAATGGGTTTCTCTCTCACTCCATACATCTCTCTCAATCCATCTCTCTTTCCTTTCTGCAACTCTGAGACAGTAACGAGTGCTCTGGCCTTGATGTGTTTCTGATATTTATCCCCTGACGGTCAAACCCCCGTAATTACACACAGAGCTCCATAAAGGAGCTCCACAGGAGACATGTACACAGAGAGAGAGAGAGGGAGAGAGAGAGAGACTGGAAAACACATGGAAATACACACACAGAGACACATACAAAGGCCCACAGAGACAACACAGAAATACACATAATAGACAATTGAAAACACATTGATTGAAATACTGTAAAAAATAAAAAAAATAAAAAAATTGAACCTTTATTTAACCAGGCAAGTCAGCTAAGAACACATTCTTAATTTCAATGACGGCCTGGGAACAGTGGGTTAACTGCCTGTTCAGGGGCAGAACAACAGATTTGTACCTTGTCAGCTCAGGGGATTGAACTTGCACCCTTCCAGTTAGTAATCCAACACTCTAACCACTAGGCTACCCACGAATCAAACATATAAATGCAGCATGTAACAATTTAAAAGAGTTAAAGTTCATATTAGGAAATAAGTCAATTGTAATGAATTAAGTAGGCCATAATGTATTGATTTCACATGACTGGGAATACAGATATGCATCTGTTGGTCACATATACCTTAAAAGAAAAGTAGGGGCGTGGATCAGAAAACCAGTCAGTATCGTATGACCAACATTTGCCTCTTGCAGTGCGACACATCTCCTTTGCATAGAGTTGATCAGGCTTGTCCCAACCCTCTTCAATGGCTGTCCGAAGTTGCTGGACATTGTAGGGATCTGGAACACGCTGTCGTACTCGTCAATACAGAGCATCCCAAACATGCTCAATAGGTGACATGACTGGTGAGCATGCAGGCCATGCAATAACTGGGACATTCTTAGTCTCCAAGAATTGTGTAAAGATCCTTGCTACATGGGGCCTTGAATTATCATGCTGAAACACAAGGTGATGGTGGAGCAAGAATGGCACAACAATGGGCCTCAGGATCAGAGTGTATCTGTGCATGGTTACACGTGGTCTATGGTTGTGAGGCCGGATTGACCTACTGCCAAATTCTCTAAAACGACGTTGGAGGTGGCTTATGGTAGAGAAATTAACATCTCTGGCAACAGCTCTGGTGTACAGTCCTGCAGTCAGCATGCCAATTGCACGCTCCCTCAAAACTTGGTACATCTGTTACATTGTGTTGTATGACAAAACTGTACATTTCAGTGGCCTTTTATTGTCCACAGCACAATGTGCACCTGTGTAATGATTATGCTGTTTAATCAACTTCTTGATATTCCACACCTGTCAGGGAGATGGATTATCTTGGCAAAGGAGAAATGCTCACCACAGGGATGCAAACACATTTGTGCACACATTCTTGAGAAATAAGCTTTTTTTGTGAGTATGGAACATTTCTGGGATCTTTTATTTCAGCTCATGAAACATGGGACCGACACTTTACATGTTACGTCTATGTTTTTGTTCAGTACAGTTTGAAAACACAGAGATCGATAAACACAGCCTGGCACCTGTACTGTACAAGTCAGACTAGCCTAGATCTACAGGGTAAGGTCCAGGATGGTTTGCTGTTGGACTGACGTCTACCTAGAACCAGAGCTGTACTGCTTAGAACTAAAGGACCCGGATTCATATTTGCTAACTAGAGCGGATCTCTACAACTCAAACAGCTCATAAAAAAGGGATCCTTATTTTCTACACAGGGGAAAGGCTCAACAGTGGAAATGCAGTACAACAGCTGTTCTAGGGACACAAGGTATATAGAATCAAGGCTAGAGCTCTTCCCAATCGATGGCAACTCAGCAGATTTCTCAGTCAGGTACAGTAGGCTACAGTACATTAGAGTGATACTGCAGCGTGCCTAGTTCAATCTGTGGATAATCCATACACATACAGAGGGATAAGGATCTCATCCAATCACACAGGCAAAAGTACAGTAACAGCTGGCCTCCCTCATTCAGATTACTACTCTACTACTGCACTTCCATTCATTTATCTACTCCTATCTGTTTGATTTAACCAGACAACATCAGACAGCGCCTCTCTCAGACATTTAGACCTAAAACCAGGCAGCGTTTCTCCTAGGAAAGAGACATGCCTCAAAGCCTCCATGGTATCATGGCTCCCCAAGCTACGCTACAGACGCAAAGGGAACGGGGTAAGAGAGGGATCAGGGATAAGTCATCCTGCTCCTGCCCCTGTCAGTCCTAAATCAGGTCAGTGGGCACAGCAGTAGAGTGAATCAACCCAGCTCACACACTAAGTAGGAGTATTTCACCAGCTCCCACAGATTAAGAGGGAAGGATTTTGGGGGGGATGAGAAAGAGGAGAGAGAGGATAGAGGATGAGACAGAAGGAAGGGGAGAGAGAAGGAAATAGAGAGTATGTTTAGAAGGGAGAACCAGGGAAGTGATAGAGGAGAACATTCAAGGGAGCCAAGCTGTAGTTATTAGAGAGGTCTAAATGACATGTGGACAATAATAAGCAAAGAGTGTGCTGACACGCACACACACACACACACACACACACACACACACACACACACACACACACACACACACACACACACACACACACACACACACACACACACACACACACACACACACACACACACACACACACACACACACACACACACACACACAGTAACAGTAAGCAGCATGTAGGGTGCAGGCAGACAAAGAGCTAGCACCAACAAGGCCTGATGAGTTAATGCCAGAGAGACATCCTGCCTGTGGAGTCGGAGGCTAAATGAAGCAATGGCAGAGTGAATATGCTCTGGAGCAGGGGAAACCAGTGGAACAGGGCATTGTCATGGCAACAGGCCAGTCGATCCATAATGGTAAGATAGCAGGTGGGTCAGGGAGACTGGGACTACTACCACAGCTGCCCAGTTTCACACTTAGCCTATATATACACTGCTCATTTTCAGCAGGCACTTTTTCAAAAGGACTACACACTCTGAAAACCATGCCTAAACCATCTGAAATGACCGGAAGCCAACACTTCTACCCAAAGGTGTGTAGAAATCAAGTTTATCCGTTTGCCCTTTAATGAGCAGTCCAGTCCTCTTCTCCTTCCCATCTCTACAGGAGAGCAGTGTGGCGTGCAGACACCAGGTACTACGACAAAGCGCTCTGTCAAACCAGTAACACACAGCCTCACACGCATGCACACACATGCAAACACATGCACACAGGCAAACCGCAAGGCAACGTCTCAGGGGGAGAAAGTGTAAACATAAAGCCCGGAGTCAGCGTACTGTTCATGTCGTGTGGTGTACAGGAGAGGTCAGATGTATGGGAGGATACAGATCCACTGTGGTGAGCTGATCCTCGTCAACAATGGCTAAAGTGCATCACAGCAGCCGAACATACTCACCAACACACTTGTACCATACGTGATGTAATATCAGAGAACTTAGAAGGTTACGGTGAGTCCACTGTTGCTTCCACTAACTGATGATGTTAAGAGAAAAAGAGCGTGTGGTTGAACACAGAGCTGAATCATCATGCATGCTGCACACCAACCATGACTGATGGATATTACTGGGACCGGAAAACAAGCCCTTTACCTTAGGCTGGATCACTTTCTTATGTTCTAAAATGTTACCAAGACAAATAGGATTGCTCATGTTCTGAATCGTTCAGCGGGGTTCTTTCTCTAACATATCATTAACATGACATCCAAAAAGTCCCATTTCATAACATAGTACATCCCATAATAAGCACCAAGCTTTGTCTACAGAGCGGTGTGCTTTCTCGAAGCAACTTTTGAGGATTTTACATGTTGTGGTGGTTATCTGAAAAGTTTTTGACACGTGGGTCGCAAAAAGTTAAATTAACCTGACACGAACGGAGTAAAATGAGCTCAGTGCTCTGTGACATTTCGCAAAACACGCTTGTTGTGATAAATCTTCAAAATAAGAACAGGAACTTCGCATACTAAAATGTCATGTCTCAAAATCGATATCTATCGTACCTCCATATCGTTTTGTGCTCCGGATTCGAGAAGAAAGATGACGAATTCAACGGCCGGACCTGGCGTCTGGTATAATGCATTTAGACAGAGAGTTAAGTTAAAGTTAACTGCACAAATGGATTGATTGCACAAATCAGTTGACTACATGTGGGTAGGATGTGGGGTATGCAGACCCGCAAACCACTGTGGCCCCTCATGATGAGTTCAGATTTTTTGTGGCCCTCACCCACATCAAAGCTGCCCATCACTGATCTACAACTACTCAGACAGACACACATCCTCTCATTGGAAAAGAGAACACACACATACAGTAGCTGGTGGAAAACGGCAGTCCCACCCTGACCACTGTCACTAGGGGGTGTTGGTTGCACTACAGTAAACATGAGTCATGGCCCTACCAACAACTAGCCTACTATAAAGAGATTTAACTTGGTATTCCTTGATTATGTAGATTCTGAGACTTAATTCCCTCTAGATTACAGGTCAATACTCTGTCTGCTATCTTCTACTGACTAAAGGCTTCTGATGTGTGAAAGTAGTGATTGTCTTAATTAATATTGACTGTTCTGATTTCACTATGACGGAAAGGACCGGCTTACTGAATGACCAGCAGGTGACAGCATGATTGATTAATTGATGATTTTAAATGTGATTTTGAATGTTCATTATTATGTATTAAAGTCCACCCCCATATTCCCACACCCAATGCTACTGGTTACACATGTACAAATGCCAACACAAACACACTGAACACACACACTCTCAGCTCAGTGTAGGTCCACTACTACTCATTGCTTCTGCAGGTAAGCCACATCCTCTAACATGTCAAGCACTAAACTGAGAGAGACCACAACATTCCTGTGACACGTAACTCATTACATTCCCACGGAAACATTTTACATCTCTTACTAACAGTCCCACCGCTACCACAAAATAACATTCTACCGAGACCAAAAACATAGCCCTACAAAAGCAAACATTTCACACACCGCCCCAAAAAAACACACACTCCACACTTACAACAACCTAGACACCTCTCACTACCGCAAAATAATATTTCACTCAAACCCTAAATTCTCTCCCACACTGTAATTTACTGGCTATGTAACAGTACAGACAGTAGGGAGAGAGAAACACTCTGTGTGCTTGTGTGTGTGTAGTACAGCCTGCAGTATCACTTGGAGACAGTTTATCAAGAGACCAGCAGCAGGAAGTGGCATTTAAAGAGGCAATGTGTGTTTATTTAGTGTGGTTTGCTATCACTGACAGGGAGGGATGAGACCAGCTTCCCCCTCATCCTCACCCCTAACCTCTCTCCAGCCTGGCTTCATACCCCTCCTCCCTCTCTTTTCCTTCACACGTGTGGTGGGGTCCTCCTTAGGACCGGACGGGTGTGTGACTGTAGAGGGGAGTGTCACCCTGTTTGTTGACAGACAGATTGGTCCTGTGGGGGAAGATAGATACAGTACTGCCTGGGTCTGGGGTTGGGATTGGGGTATCGCCCAGGACAGGACAAGCCATGTCCAGACCACACCGGCACACTGATGGAAGGGGATGAGAGGAGTGGAGATGGAGGAGAGAGAGGTGAAAGGGGTGAGGACAGAACAGAAGAGACCAGGGAGAGGATGTGTGCTAGAGGTGGGATTTGTGGAGAAGAGAGAAGTGGAGGTGAGAGAAGAGGAGATGGAAGGGGTGAGGGTGGGTGTGCTGAGGACATGACAGGGGGCGACACCCCCCACTGATCTCCTGTGCTGATACACGACTCAACCCAACAAACAGACAAAGGTCACTGCACATTAACTGGGCTTTAGTATCTTAATTTGACGTCAGTACCTGTTTTATAAAGTCACTCAGTGTTTTGGGCCTCAAAATGGCAGCGTCAGCATGGGAACGTTCCAAACTTTGAAGAGCTCTCGCCAATCATGCTCCTGTTTTCAAAACTATGCGGGAAATAATATGTGAGACTCAGGACTCAGAGAGAAAGGTTTAACATTTCATGTGACTCTTGTACTTGAAACAATAACAAAACGGGACTTGGTCATGTGATATCCCTGGAAATGACAACAACTGCTGACCTTCTCTCAAAACAACCTCACACAGTAGTCTACAGTCTTCAGCAGAGCCTCCCATCAAAAAAAGAGTAATGTTGTGTTGCTACCATGCTGTGTTGTCATGTGTTGCTGCCATGCTATGTTGTTGTCTTATAGGTCTCTCTTTATGTAGTGTTGTGGTGTCTCGCTTGTCGTGATGTGATTTTGTCCTATATTTTCATTTTATTTTGTATTTTTAATCCCTGCTCCTGTCCCCGCAGAAAGCCTTTTGGTAGGCCGTCATTGTAAATCAGAATTAGTCCTTAACTGACTTGCCTACATAAACAAAGGTTAAATGAAAACAATATCAATTTGTTTAAATCCCTCAGTTCATGGTGATAGCTAGCAAACACACACACACAAACACAGTGGAGAGTGTGAAAACGTGGCCTTGGTTATAGAGCACAGAGTGTTGCTCTGCTATAGGGGGAAACTCTGGAGCCATTAGAGAGGAAATAAGGTCCTTTATTACCCTGTCTACTCTACACCTGAGGCATGTTAGCAAGCTCACAGGAGACATGCCACTTTCCTGTTCACTCAGTTAAATCATGTAAACTGGCCAGGCCAGTGGGCTCTTAATGAGAGGGCTGTCACCAGGGCCTGGTCTTGCCTCTCTGCCGCCCAAGGCAAGACCAAAAAAATGCTGCCACCGCAAAACTAAAATAGTCCCAGTAAGCAAAATGACTTTGAAAAGACATCTAAAAGATATGTTTTCCAGACTTTGAAGTTAGGTTAAATTTCGGTTCGGGATGAAAGGTGAAAGGATGTATTTTCTGAAAATATAAAATACACATCCTCCAGGATGTTGAAAAGGCACCAGAGATGTTGAAAAATATTTATTTTCCAGACTTTGAAATCAGGTTCAATTTTGGTTCTGAATTAAAGATGAAAATACTTTTTTTCTGCACGTTGAAAACACGTATTTTCCAGAGGTTGAAAATATGTTTTTTTCTGGACGTTAAAATTAGGTTTATTTTTTGTTCTGAACGAAAGTTGAAAATACGTCATTTATAGACCGGACCAAATCTGAACCAAACATAGACATCTATGATAGTTTCAGATTTGGTTCGAACCGTGACAAAAATGTGGATATGGAAATCAAGGCAGGTACGGGCTGCACCAACAAAAAGATGTCCAAAAGGCATCAGCATCTGTCCGTGCTTACTGAGATGTAGCCTGAAATAGAGTTTTATGAACATCCATCTACGTGATAAGTAGATTTGTCAAATTTGTAAAACACCAAAAAAAGACGCCCCAAAGACGTTGGCTCCTGCTTACTGAAGTGTAGCCTTCCATGTCAGCCAGCAATGGAATGTTATGAATGCCCATCCATGTGTTCGGCCCACCATTTGTAAAACAGGCTATTGAACTGACTTTATTAGTCCTGATTCCTGTGACCAATTCAATTTGGCTATTTAAGCTCTGAATATCAGCTACACAATTTTTGGGGGAGATATCGTGAGCCTATTTACAATGTGTTTACACAGCAGGAAATGCAGGAGTATTTTATTTTTCGCTATGATCAGCTTTTGTCAAAAATCACTCAATCACGAAAACAGTTGTAATTGACTCCGCATGTTAATTTTGTTGATTGGGCGCGATTTAGTTTAGCCTATTTGAGCGGAAAAACCTGCATGGATGATGTAGAAAGTGTCGCTCTAAATAAATTGTCATACATTTTATCTCCAGCCTGTAAGCCACATACTATTTTTTACCATATCCTGTATCATCTACGTGATTTATGTTAGATGTTTTTTTGTTTACGGAACGTTGGTGGAGCACCACAGCGATGCATCTCTCCAACAGCATCCTGGAAAGGTGCGCTGGGAATGGACAAACAAAATATTTTGCCTTTGACAAAGTGGGCACTGCTTATCACAGGGCGGCATCAGGTGTATAAAATTCAAGCATACCGCCATGCAATCTCCATAGACAAACATTAGCAGTGGCCTTACTGTAGAGCTCAGTGACGTTCAACGTGGCACCGTCATAGGATGTCACCTTTCCATCAAGACAGTTTGTCAAATGCGCAGCCTACGCAGTTTGTCAAATGCGCAGCCTACGCAGACACCGCTTGTGTTTGAGGTCTATGATGGCAGGGAGCTGAGCACCAGTGATGTGCTGGGCGGTTTTCACCACCCGTTGCAGGGCCTTCCGGTCGGCCACGGAGTATCCACCAAACTACACTGTGGCACAGTCAGTCAGAATGCTCTCGACCATGCAGCGGTAAAAGTTCCCTATGATCTTGGGAGACAGGCGGGCCTTCTTCAGCCTCCTCAAAAAGTACAGGTGCTGCTGCACCTTTTTGACCAGGGTTGAGGTGTTAATGGTCCAGGAGAGGTCATCAGAGATGTAGACACCCAGGAATTTGAAGCTGGGCACATGCTCCACCTCAGTGCCATCAATGAGAACTGGGGCGTGGCTGCAGCTTTTAGACTTCCTGTAATCCACAATGAGCTCCTTGGTTTTCTTTGCATTGAGGGCCAGGTTGTTGTCAGCTCACCATGCAACCAGGTGCTTGACCTCCTCCCTGTAGGCTGACTCGTCATTGTCACTGATCAGGCCTACCACTGTGGTGTCTTCTGCGAACTTGATGATGGTGTTGGAACCGTGTACAGGAACACAGTCATAGGTGAAGAGGGAGTGCAGGAGGGGACTCAGCACGCAGCCCTGTGGCACACCGTGTTCAGGTTCAGGGTTGAGGAAGTGAAGTTGTCTACCCTGACAGACAGGGGTCTGTTGGTTAGGAAGTCCAAAGTCCAGTTACAGAGAGAGGGGCTGATCCCTAGGTCATGGAGTTTGGTGACCAGCCTAGAGGGAATGATTGTATTGAATGCTGAGCTAAAGTCTATGAACAGCATTCTCACATAGGTGTTGGTTTTGTCCAGGTGTGTCAGTGCAGAGTGTAAAGCTGTGGAGATGGCGTCCTCTGTAGACCTGTTTGGTCGGTATGCAAACTGGTGGGGATCCAGTGGTGGAGGGAGGCAGAACTTAAAGTAGGCCAAAACCGGTCATTCGAAGCACTTAATGATCGTGGAGGTGAGTGCAACAGGTCGGAGGTCATTCAGGCTTGATGCGGTCGACTGCTTCGGCACTGGCATAATGGTTGCGGTCTTGAAGCACGTGGGGACAACCGCCTGGGCCAGTGACAGGTTGAAAATGTCAGTGAAGACCTCGGCCAGCTGCCCAGCACATGCTCTGAGCACACGACCAGGGACGCCATCAGGGCCAGCAGGCTTGCGTGCATTCTCAGTGCAGACTCAGTGCAGACAACACATCTGCAATGGATAGTCTGTGGGGGAGGTCGTCTGGGGGGAGCTCAGCTTTGATGGCTGGATCTTTGTTGTCCCTGTTGAAGCGAGCATAGAACCTATTTAACCCGTCGGCGATGGAGACGTCGCTGGCTGTGGGGGTAGGGTTTTTTGGTCGGTAGTCTGTAATGGCTTAGATGCCCTGGCACATTCGTCGAGGGTCGGAGTTGTTGTTGAAGTGCTCCGAAATCTGCAATTTGTGGTCATGTTTAGCCATCTTGATGCCCTTTTTTTAGGTTGACCCTGGATGAGGGTCACCAGATCTAAAAGCCTTTAGCCTTTACTGCCTTTAGCAGTAGTCGGATCTCTCTGTTCAACCAAGGCTTCTGGTTGGGGAAGGTCTTTATTAGTTTATGGGTGATGACATTGTTTATGCAGATGTTGATGTAATCCAGAATGGAAGAAGCATATGTTTTAATGTCCGTATGGGAGTCAAGGGTGGCCTGAGTGGCAACCAATCTCCAGTCTGTGTGTTGAAACTGGTGCTGTAGCAATGAGTCTGACCCCTCTGACCACACTTTGATTGTCCTCACTGATGGTTTCACGCCTTTAACGAGGGGTAAATACTTGATGAGCAGGAACAGTGAAAGGTGAACAGACTGTCCAAAGTGGACAAAATAAATAAATATATATATATATATATTTTTTTTTTAATGAAGACAATTACAACAATACCGAATGAACACTTTTATTTGAACTTAATATAATGCATAAATAAAAATCAATATAGTCTCAAATAAATAATGAAACATGTTCAATTTGGTTCAAATAATGCAAAAACACAGTGTTGGAGAAGAAAGTAAAAGTGCAAAATGTGCCATGTAAAAAAGCTAACGTTTAAGTTCCTTGCTCAGAACATGACTACATATGAAAGCTGGTGGTTCCTTTTAACAATATTCCCACTTAAGAAGTTTTAGGTTGTAGTTATTATAGGAATTATATGGCTATTTCTCTCTATACCATTTGTATTTCATATACCTTTGACTATTGGATGTTCTTATAGGCACTACAGTATTGCCAGCCTAATCTCAGGAGTTGACAGGCTTGAAGTCATAAACAGCGCTGTGCTTCAAGCATTGCGAAGAGCTGCTGTTAAACGCAGGAAATGTTTGAATGAATGCTTAATAGCCTTCTGCTGCCTAACACCGCTCAGTCAGACTGGTCTATCAAATATTAAATCATAGACTTAATTATAATATAATAAACACACAGAACACGAGCCTTAGGTCATTAATATGGTCAACTCCGGAAACTATAATTTCAAAACAAAAAGTTTATTCTTTCAGGGAAATACGGAACTGTTACGTATTTTATCAAACAGGTGGCATCCATAAGTCTAAATATTGCTGTTACATTGCACAACCTTCAATGTCTTGACTTTGGATAAAACAATTCTGCTAAGATAAATTACCATATTAGCCAAAGCCAGGCCAATGATATGTGGAGGATGTACATTTGTGGAGCTTTAGTCTTGGTGGAGAGATTTCCTGAAGGTAAATTCATAAAAGGTAAGTAAAAAATGCAGTGTTTTTCAGGAAATTGCATCACAAAACAAATGTGGTACCCATAAAAGCATTTAACAATCATATACTGTGGTAACCCTGGTGGATAAACAGAACAACAATACTGTATCCCCATTTCTATTCCTGCAACAGTAGTACCCACTAGCCTAACTAATAACAGAGCACAGCAACATCATATGCACCAACTACAGTTCATCAATGAGAGAAATGAAATGAGATTTCTTTGTGATGCATTTATGAGTATCTATAAAACAGCATATGACAGCTGAAGGTATTCCTGTCACATGCCCATTGGTGAGTATAAGCACTGAGTTTCCAGCTTTAAAGCAGCCTTTAAAATTGCCTCCTGATGTTAGTCTAGAGGGCCTTGACTCCAGGGTCTTACATCCTCACACACATACGCACAACGTGGCCTACGGCGGAGAGAGGGGCTCTTTGGGTTTGTTAAATATCCTGCAACTCATCCCTCTTCTTCCCCAGACTGGTAAGAGACTAGAAGAGGGCACTACAAAGGCACAGCTCCACTGATACCTCACGGCTCCTGCTTCCTTTTGAAGTAATGAAGCGCTTTAAAACAGGAGACGCAAATGGCCTCCCCTCCAAGAGATGTTAAATATCATCCAAGCTGCTAGCACTACAGACTTGACTCTCAACCACCCCCCCACCCCTCTTTGATTTAGATGTAGGCAGTGCGTGTGCGTGTGTGTGCATGTGTGCGCGTGTGTGCGCGTGTGTGTGTGCGTGTGCGTCTGTGTGTCTGGACATGTTAAAAAACAAACAAAAATTTCACCAACTGGGGACACAAGGTCAAATGCTATTTCTAGGGGGTTTAGGGTTAAGGTTAGAATTAGTGTTAAGAGTTAGGGTTAGTTTTACAGTTAGGGTAAGGTGCTAGGGTTAGGTTTGGGGTTAAGGTTAGGGTAAGAGTATGGGTTAGGGGTAGGTCCGCTAAAACACCTCTTTCGACATCCAACAATATTTAAACCCTCAGCCAAATCCTAAAATGACACACTGCAGGCAGGGAGGTAACGGAAGTTCTCCAGTTAAGGACCCCAGGTGCCCTGTATCAACTAGCACAGGATAATTACAGCTGTGATACAACAGCCTGATCATGCTGACTGTTCAACCTGGTATTTGGGTGTGTGGTGTGGTGTAGCCAGCCAATTAGATCTACTCCTCCTGTCCCTCCAGACTTACCAAGGACAGGAGATCAGACAACCACCATCTGACACTCAAAGAGAGGTTCAATCAATCTTCATATTCATCATGGTTAGAATCTTTAGTCATAGTTATGCTTAATAGCCCAAATTGTAACGATAACATATAATATATATAAAAAAATCGGACTTAATAGTTGGTTTAATCTTTGCAGCAGCTGTCCAGAAAAAAAATGATGTTGTGTAGATATTAAAGGATGTAGATGTTGAAGGTTGTAGATATTGAAGGCTGTAGATATTGAAGGTTGTAGATATTGAAGGATGTAGATATTGAACACTGTACATTTTGAAGGCTGTAGATATTGAACGCTGTAGATAGTGAAGGATGTAGATATTGAACGTGGTAGATATTGAAGGCTGTAGATAGTGAAGACTGTAGATATTGAAGGTTGTAGATATTGAACGCTGTAGATATTGAACGCTGTAGATAGTGAAGGATGTAGATATTGAAGGCTGTAGATATTGAAGGCTGTAGATATTGAAGGTTGTAGATAGTGAAGGATGTAGATATTGAAGGTTGTATATATTGAAGGTTGTAGATAGTGAAGGATGTAGATATTGAAGGCTGTAGATATTGAAGGTTGTAGATAGTGAAGGATGTAGATATTGAAGGTTGTATATATTGAAGGTTGTAGATAGTGAAGGATGTAGATATTGAAGGTTGTAGATATTGAAGGTTGTAGATATTGAAGGCTGTAGATATTGAAGACTGTATATATTGAAGGCTGTAGATATTGAAGGCTGTAGATATTGAACGCTGTAGATATTGAACGCTGTAGATATTGAAGGCTGTAGATATGGAACGCTGTAGATATTGAAGGCTGTATATATTGAAGGTTGTAGATATTGAACGCTGTAGATATTGAAGGCTGTAGATATTGAATGTTACAGATATTAAAGGATGAAAATATTGAAAGTTGTAGATATTGAAGGCTGTAGATAGTGAAGGCTGTAGATAGTGAAGGTTGTAGATAGTGAAAGCTGTAGATAGTGAAGGCTGTAGATAGTGAAGGTTGTAGATAGTGAAGGCTGTAGATAGTGAAGGCTGTAGATAGTGAAGGCTGTAGATATTGAAGGCTGTAGATAGTGAACGCTGTAGATATTGAACGCTGTAGATATTGAAGGCTGTAGATATTGAATGTTGTAGATATTAAAGGATGTAAATATTAGAAGTTGTAGATAGTGGAGGTTGTAGATAGTGAAGGTTGTAGATAGTGAAAGATGTAGATATCGAAGGCTGTAGATAGTGAAGGCTGTAGATAGTGAATGTTGTAGATATTAAAGGATGTAAATATTGAAAGTTGTAGATATTGAAGGCAGTAGATAGTGGAAGCTGTGGATATTGAAGGCTGTGGATATTGAAGGCTGTAGATAGTGAAGGCTGTGGATATTGAAGGTTGTAACTATTGAAGGTTGTAGCTATTGAAAGTTGTAGATATTGAAGGCTGTAGATAGTGACAGCTGTGGATATTGAAGGTTGTAGCTATTGAAGGTTGTAGCTATTGAAGGTTGTAGCTGGTGAAGGTTGTAGAAATTGAAGGCTGTAGATAGTAAAGGATGTAGATAGTGAAGGTTGTAGATTTTGAAGGCTGTAGATATTTAATCCTTGAGAGCTTTTCTCCTGGATCATTCACATTGATCCCCGGTCACAAGGTCGGTGAGTACACAAACACAACAGTCCCCTGCCTCGCACAGCTGCCGCCGGTCGTCATGGAAACACTACGACTCCATACGACTCAAGATAACCCCCTTTGTCAGCTGAAGGATAGTGTGGCGAAATACAGAGAGTGAATAGACACATGATAGTAAAATACCTCCAAAATAGTAATAATAGTGGTTCAATTAGCTTGCTGTTAGTAATCTTTGGGGATAGTGTGGGATGTGGTCATGCCCTAGATGGTATTGGACAGCTGAATGAGGTCAGTGGTGTGTCACCTTGTTTCAACATGACCTCTTCCTGCTGCTGATGGGACCGGGCGTTGTCAAATCATCGCGGCCATTACATTTGAAAACCCCCATAAATGATCTAAACTGCGGGAGGGTAGAGGGCAACTCTTACTCACCTCATCAGTCAAACACCCAGTAATATAGACAAACTGAGCAGGAATGTAAGCAGTTAACGTAGTTCACACACTCATTCCCCCACTGCTGGGCTAACATCACTCTTTCAAGGAGTAAAAATACACCCAGCACTGTAGTATTCACTGAAATAACACCAGCGGGGAGACTGAAGGCAGCATAAATTGTCCCCAATGCTAGTCTCTCAATAAAACATGCAGGCTAGCATTAATATTTCAACAGGCTAAAAGAATTAGCCCACATTCAGCAGACAGCTTCTACCCCATACATCCCTGCACACCCCCTCGACCCAGACAGAGGTTCAGAGAAAACATACACACACATACTTAGACGGTCTGAGACTAACGTTATAGACATTACTACAACTGGCTACGGCTGCACAGATGAGCAATGTGCATAAACAGAGAATATGAAAACACAAGTCAATGATATAACCACATACACATATTTATCATAAATGAGAGTGTTAAAACATTTTTACTTTTGCAAAAACAGACACACACACACACACACACACACACACACACACACACACACACACGCACGCACACACACACACACACACACACACACACACACACACACACACACACACACACACACACACACACACACACACACACACACACACACACACACTGGAACTCACCAGCTAAGCATAGGCTGCCATCTGCATTATATGTTTTTCCTGTTCTCTCTCTCTCCCTGAAATCTCTGTAGGGTCACTCTTCTCCAGTCCGACACACATCACACACACACTAACACCAATCACAAGGGTCCAGTTTAGTCCAGCAGCATGTCGTTACAGCCACGGGGTTGTTGTGAGAGAAACCTGGAAGGGTTTATTACAGTAGTAATGTGGATCTTCAGTCAGTCAGTCAGTCAGTCAGTCAGCATGACTCTCCTACTCCAGGATCTCTCTCTCTCTCTCTCTCTCCCTCCTCCTTCTCCTCCTTTCCCCACTCTACAAACACACCCAGTGTTTGTAGTGCCCCAAAAGTGTGCTCCTGTCCTCCTCCTCGCTCTCCCTGTCCTGATCCCTCTCTCCCATTCAGCAGAGCGCTGGTGAACAATGCCCCCACCGCCGCACTCTCAAAGCCGTTCTCAGCTGGCAATAATGCCTTTCCCCCGTCACTATGGAAACTAATGAAGGCCCGGCCGGGTGGGGGAGAGGGAGGGCAAGCAAGAGAGAGAGAATGAGGAGGAGCGACAGAGAATGAAGGGAGAGGAGTGGTTGAATGAAAGATGGGGAAGTGTGTGATTGAATGAGCGATAGGGGGAAGGTTTGAGAATTCTAGGTTCAGGCAGTGATGATATACATTACATATTTTATTGTTCAAGGGGCAATCCTAAAATAGAATTCCATAAATTCCATACATCCAGAGAGCTAGTTACTCCACAGCGGATCACTAGAGTCTAGGGTGCAGCATACCCCAAGTAACTTCAACCAGACGCGCCCAAGCCTTCTTCATATACACAGACTATTATGCCTCTTTTTGTCTCTCCCTTTCCCCTCCTCCCTCCTTCCCTCAATGGGCCAAGTCTCTGTCAGGGTGACGGGTGAGGGGCTTGTCTGAAAGAAGCAGGTGACATCGCCTGACGCCCGCACGGAACCCACCATGAATAGTTGTGATTTCCATGGAAACGGCGTCGAAGTAATCACTGTTCCTAAATCATGACGTTGAATTAGAGAAGAGGAAGAGAGGGGGATGGGTGAAATTTTGTCAAGAGACGCACGTGCAAATTTAGGAAAGAGAGTCAAAAAGCTAGCATGAGAGCTTGTTGATTTTGTGTTGATCCTGCCGTTGCCTTTCTAGGCTGTAAATGTACTGTTGTATAGGGAGGTAACCTGTATTAATTCACATACCTCAGCATTTACTGTACTGTTGCTGTCTGAAGCATGCATGGTGATTGATATTCTCTGCTGTCGATCAGCTGCTCCTCTCCATTGTACTAAAGCAGGGTGCTGAACCGAACACAACTACTCAGGTAAAATCGATCTGAGGAAAAACACAAGGAGGGCAGCAGACCTAATCTTCTACTTAGGAGTAGATAGCAGGGGAGCGATATGGAAAGGATTGATGAAGATTACTCTTCACACGGACGAGAGGAATTTGGGACACTGTGAAACAGAAAGGAATTCAAAAACTTCCCATCATCCTTCCTGCTACATCCCTTTGGCTTATGCAACACTGGAGAACAGGGACGGTGTGTGTGTGTGTGTCTTGGGAAAGTAGGGCTGAGTTAAGTTGGTCCAACTCTCCCTGGCCTATACGTGTACCCTCTTTCCTTCTGTCCTACAACCAGGCCATTCTCACCATCTAAACTGCTTGTACTTTTACTCTCATCTACGACTTTAGTCAGATTCATTATATCTTCACAGTACAGTGTAGGGGTTTATTCTGATCAAGTCACTGAGATGCAAACGCACAGACTGACAGATGCACACACATGCACATATACACACTGCGAAGAACACCAGTCTAAATCTCCTGTTCTTCATGCATATGCTCCACTGACCTGAGCACAGCATCTGTCTCACAGCTGCCTGAGGGGGTCAACACACATATGCATGGAATAGCACTCGTTTTGACCAACAGTGCTCAAATAACACTAGAACACACACTTGTATACACAGTCAGACACACAGAGACAGATGGAAGACACTATTTGGAGATGTTTTCTAATTTGAGGGAAGATTATATTCCTTTGGCAAGGTCTGACACTGTGAAAAAGTCAAGGTCGGCCAACTTGACTGCCTGTGCGTGTGTGTCTGTGTGGGTGTGTGTGTGTTTTTATGTGTGTCTTTGTGTGTGCTCTCGCAGAGAACAAGGCACATGAAGTCCTGCAGCAAACCATCTCCCATTACAACCGGGCTAACTAACCCCTACCCACACACACACACACACTCTCACACACACTACCCCCTCACCCACTCACATGAAGACAAAAACATTTAAACAACATTTCTTTCGAAAGTCTGCCATAGTCTTGCCAAAGCCTTCAAAGAATATGTCTGCATTTGCCTCACAAACCCCCCTCCCGAGGACATTACCTGCTTCCAGATCAGGGGACCTGATACTGAATTCTACAGATACTACAACTAAAATTATTTTAAAATAGTTAATATCAATCGATGCGATGTCGCCTTGGTGAGGCTCAGTGCACCCTACGGGTGTGAGCCGGAAGGAGGACACTGGGCTGTTGTCATGGAGACCACGCTCACAGTTCACTCACAAGTACAAATATATAACGTGAATGCAGGACGCACATGCACGTGCAAGCATGCCCAATACCCTATCCTGTGAGGACAGACCGCATTTTAGTGATCTCAGGCTAATCTCTGAAGGCCTGTGTGTGTGAATATCACCAATGTCAGAGACACAACATGCTGCCTGGCTTCTATTCTGTAGGGGGAAGAGGTCGCGAAAGGACACTGGCATCGCAACAGAAGGGCCCTCTACAGCTACTAAAACACACTCTTTATACACACTAACCATCAAAGAGATTCTGGTCTAATTCTATTGCTAAGCTACTAAAATAATGTAATTGAATGAGAGTTTGGGAATAACAAATAGGAAAAAAATGGGTGGAATATTGTAGGCTTTGCCCAAGTGTGTATACAGTACCTAATCAGATCCGTCTCCAGACGATCAAATACACTGAGTGTTCTAATATTGACACTGACAATCCCATCCAAAACAGTTTAGACAAGTTTCTGCTTACAGTATATTATGTTTTTATTCAATTTGATCTTTGTCAAGGTTTTTTTGGGCTCTTCATGCACACAAAACAAATTCTCGAGGCAAGCCGAAGTTTGGTAGCCGAAGTCTACAGCCCTTCATCGGTGATTGATCAACAGTAGGGATTCTTCAATAAAGCGCTTGATGTCATTCAATGAGACGACTCGTTTTCATGTATTTTCTTTTTCACGAGAAATACTGCACAAAACATCTTAGTTAGATGTACAATTGTGCGACTAAGATTTCATCGGCCAAAATGTCCAAATTAATTACAGATTTCTTGAGTTATCCAAGATAAAAATCTGCCTATTTTGAGGAAGCGCATACTGGCTACGGCATCTCAAGATGGAAAAACAGTACTAATGCCTCTTTTTCTTGTTTTTCAAGCAAAGGTCTTTTAAGGGAGTATACGAGCATACTCGTTCAGTTCACCTAAGGCGCCAGCCGAACCAAAGCATGCGGAAGGCTTTACTTAGCTCCTCAAATATTCAGTAGCCCAAATCACAATGGGGTTTAAAACCCTCTGATCTGCTCATCTCTTTCACCCATTATCATCAGCCACAGTGTATCTTTAAAGGAGCAAAGCCATTAATATTTCACCCAGCTAGAGGAGCCTTTAATTTATTATTACAATTAAAACAGATCTGGTGGAGTGAAGAAGAAACAGAATAACAAAGAGGGCAAACCACTGTATAATCCCTGTAGTGCCCTCTAGATAGAGTTACTAGACCTGCTCTCCCAATGAGAGCAGAGGTCAGGCATGTCAGTGGACTAGAGTGGAATGATCTGGCGAATGCATATCTATGCTTGTCACGCTGTTTGAGGTTGACTGGCCCTGGGGCTGAGAGAGAGATAGAGGAGTCACATGATCTGTTAGCGTGTGTAACAGATGACACTGCCCCAGGGGGTGACAGTTAGAGGTGCTGGACCATGGAGACCCAGTTTTGAGGCACTGTCCCCCCAGAGTCCCCCTCAACACCCGCCGAGCCCGTCTCGTGACCCCCTTTCCCTGGGGCATGGAATCCACTGTGGCCTGAACATGGACTCAGTCATATGAGAGCTTTTTTATCCATCTAAAATAAGACTACTACAAGTTGATAGTTGCAAACGAGTGCAGTTTGTATTGACTTAACTTCTATGTGGGTATCGATTAACTTGAACTTCAGAGAGCAGAGACATTATAAGTGTTGTAGTTTATTATGTTGTAATGGTGGTGGCGGGAACTCTGACTGTGCTTTAGAATGTTGTAATGGTATAGTTTAGTGAGGTGTAATACTATAGTAGCAGTAGCTGCAATATGACTCCGAACCAGAAGTAAAATAATGAAACATCATTAAGCTCATAGTGTTGCGTTCAATCAGTGTGACTGCATAATGACAGGAAGCAGAGTGGGGCTACAACACTGTGGGATTACAACACCAAACAGGCCCCAGGCCAGGATGGACAGAGATATGACAAGGGAGCTAGAATATTACTAACTACATTTATATTAGCTTCATCAGGAACTTTACTTAATCATCCTACAGTAATATACTGAGAAATACCAGGTAATATACAGTACACTGTACACAATTGTTATTGGGCAGACACACTGGCTGTAGACTTGTTTACGTGTTGCTGTACGTTTTGTTGCCAACCTTACTTTGCTACCTGACAACTTTACGGTTTTTACTTTTTAATTACAGTTTATACTTTTGGTTTTATCCTCAGCTTTTTTTTTCATTCAACTTTTTCACTCTCGACGCTTTATCTGGACATGGTTCGTCAGGACCTCCAACAGCCGAAGCTAGGTAGTAACATTAACATGATGCCTTCTAATTGCAGTCGCTGTACTCATAATATACAGGAGAACGATCGCCTTACGGCGAGGATTGCTATGCTACAAGCCCAGCTTCAGACGCAATCGTTAGGCAAGGGTAATTTCAGTGTAGGAAAGGATGAAACAGCGTCTGTGCCACCAGTAAGTGCATATAGCAGTATAAATCCCCTGGCACAGTCCCCGCAGCCGGACAACTTTCTCACGGTTTCTGGAAGGAAATGCTGTAGGAACGCTCAACCGGTGTCGCTCATTCAACAGAAACTTTCAACCGGTTCTCCCCATTAAGCAACGAGTCAGAGGCCGAGCCTTCTCTTGTCTCTACTCCTCCCGTTACGGGGTCTGAGACGCCGAAGCTTCCCACCATTAGCTCTGACAAATTGAAAACTCTAGTCATTGGCGACTCCATTACCCGCAGTATTAGACTTAAAACGAATCATCCAGCGATCATACAATGTTTACCAGGGGGCAGGGCTACTGACGTTAAGGCTAATTTGAAGATGGTGCTGGCTAAAGATAAAACTGGCGAGTGTAGAGAGTATAGAGATATTGTTATCCACTTCGGCACCAACGATGGTAGGATGAAACAGTCAGAGCGCAACATAGCTTCAGCGATTAAATCAGCTAGAAAGATGTGTCGGCATCAAGTAATTGTCTCTGGCCCCATCCCCGTTAGGGGGAGTGATGAGCTCTACAGCAGAGTCTCACAACTCAATCACTGGTTGAAAACTGTTTTCTGCCACTCCCAAAATATATAATTTGTAGATAATTGGCCCTCTTTCTGGGACTCACCCACGAACAGGACCAAGCCTGACCTGCTGAGGAGTGACGGACTCCATCCTAGCTGGATTTGTGCTCTCATCTTATCTACCAACATATACAGGGCTCTAACTCCTCTAGCTCCACAATGAAATAGGGTGCAGGCCAAGCAGCAGGCTGTTAGCCAGCCTGCCAGCATAGTGGAGTCTGCCACTAGCACAGTCAGTGTAGTCAGCTCAGCTATCCCCATTGAGACCGTGTCTGTGCCTCGAACGAGGCTGGGCAAAACAAAACATGGCGGTGTTCGCCTTAGCAATCTCACTAAAATAAAGACCTCCTCCATTCCTGTCATTATTGAGAGATCATGATACCTCACATCTCAAAATAGGGCTACTTAATGTTAGATCCCTTACTTCAAAGGCAATTATAGTCAATGAACTGATCATAATCTTGATGTGATTGGCCTGACTGAAACATGAGGCCTCACCTCCTGGCTACACTAGTGACCATATCCCCCATGCATCCCGCAAAGGCGGAGGTGTTGCTAACATTTAAGATAGCAAATTTCAATTTACAAAAAAAATATGTTTTCGTCTTTTGAGCTTCTAGTTATGAAATCTATGCAGCCTTCTCAATCACTTTTTATAGCTACTGTTTACAGGCCTCCTGGGCCATATACAGCGTTCCTCATTGAGTTCCCTGAATTTCTATTGGACCTTGTAGTCATAGCAAATGGCGCCACACTAAAATGGAAGTCTTCCGACTAGCTTGGAAAGACAGTACCGTGCAGTACCGAAGAGCCCTTACTGCTGCTCGATTGTCCTATTTTTCCAACTTAATTGAGGAAAATAAGAACAATCCGAAATTCCTTTTTGATACTGTCGCAAAGCTAACTAAAAAGCAGCATTCCCCAAGAGAGGATGGCTTTCACTTCAGCAGTAATAAATTCATGAACTTATTTGAGGAAAAGATCATGATTATTAGAAAGCAAATTATGGACCCCTCTTTAAATTTGCATATTCCTTCAAAGCTCAGTTGTCCTGAGTCTGCACAACTCTGCCAGGACCTAGGATCAAGAGAGACACTCAAGTGTTTTAGTACTATATCTCTTGACACAATGATGAAAATAATCATGGCCTCTAAACCTTCAAGCTGCATACTGGACCCTATTCCAACTAAACTACTGAAAGAGCTGCTTCCTGTGCTTGGCCCTCCTATGTTGAACATAATAAACGGCTCTCGATCCACCGGATGTGTACCAAACTCACTAAAAGTGGCAGTAATAAAGCCTCTTTTGAAAAAGCCAAACCTTGACCCAGAAAATATAAAAAAAACTATCAGCCTATATCGAATCTTCCATTACTCTCAAAAATTTTAGAAAAGGCTGTTGCACAGCAACTCACTGCCTTCCTGAAGACAAACAATGTATACGAAATCTTCAGTCTGGTTTTAGACCCCATCATAGCACTGAGACTGCACTTTTGAAGGTGGTAAATTACATATTAATGGCATCAGACCGAGGCTCTGCATCTGTCCTTGTGCTCCTAGACCTTAGTGCTGCTTTTGATACCATCAATCACCACATTCGTTTGGAGAGATTGGAAACCCAAATTGGTCTACACGAACAAGTTCTGGCCTGGTTTAGATCTTATCTGTCAGAAAGATATCAGTTTGTCTCTGTGAATGGTTTCTCCTCTGACAAATCAACTGTACATTTCGGTGTTCCTCAAGGTTCCGTTTTAGGACCACTATTGTTTTCACTATATATTTTACCTCTTGGGGATGTAATTCAAAAACATAATGTTAACTTTCACTGCTATGCGGATGACACACAGCTGTACATTTCAATGAAACATGGTGAAGCCAAAAATTGCCCTCGCTAGAAGCCTGTGTTTCAGACATACGGAAGTGGATGGCTGCAAAAAAACAGAGATGCTTGTTCTAGGTCCCAAAAAACAAAGAGATCTTCTGTGTATCACGGAGGCGCTCCGCACTGCTAAAGCTAACTCTCTCTCCTCTGCTCTCATCCTTCTAGACCTATCGGCTGCCTTCGATACGGTGAACCATCAGATCCTCCTCTCCGCCCTCTCCGAGTTGGGCATCTCCGGCGCGGCCCACGCTTGGATTGCGTCCTACCTGACAGGTTGCTCCTACCAGGTGGCGTGGCGAGAATCTGTCTCCTCGCCACGCGCTCTCACCACTGGTGTCCCCCAGGGCTCTGTTCTAGGCCCTCTCCTATTCTCGCTATACACCAAGTCACTTGGCTCTGTCATAACCTCACATGGTCTCTCCTATCATTGCTATGCAGACGACACACAATTAATCTTCTCCTTTCCCCTTCTGATGACCAGGTGGCGAATCGCATCTCTGCATGTCTGGCAGACATATCAGTGTGGATGACGGATCACCACCTCAAGCTGAACCTCGGCAAGACGGAGCTGCTCTTCCTCCCGGGGAAGGACTGCCCGTTCCATGATCTCGCCATCACGGTTGACAACTCCATTGTGTCCTCCTCCCAGAGCGCTAAGAACCTTGGCGTGATCCTGGACAACACCCTGTCGTTCTCAACTAACATCATGGCGGTGGCCCGTTCCTGTAGGTTCATGCTCTACAACATCTGCAGAGTACGACCCTGCCTCACACAGGAAGCGGCGCAGGTCCTAATCCAGGCACTTGTCATCTCCCGTCTGGATTACTGCAACTCGCTGTTGGCTGGGCTCCCTGCCTGTGCCATTAAACCCCTACAACTCATCCAGAACGCCGCAGCCCGTCTGGTGTTCAACCTTCCCAAGTTCTCTCACGTCACCCCGCTCCTCCGCTCTCTCCACTGGCTTCCAGTTGAAGCTCGCATCCGCTACAAGACGATGGTGCTTGCCTACGGAGCTGTGAGGGGAACGGCACCGCAGTACCTCCAGGCTCTGATCAGGCCCTACACCCAAACAAGGGCACTGCGTTCATCCACCTCTGGCCTGCTCGCCTCCCTACCACTGAGGAAGTACAGTTCCCGCTCAGCCCAGTCAAAACTGTTCGCTGCTCTGGCCCCCCAATGGTGGAACAACCTCCCTCACGACGCCAGGACAGCGGAGTCAATCACCACCTTCCGGAGACACCTGAAACCCCACCTCTTCAAGGAATACCTAGGATAGGATAAGTAATCCTTCTCACCCCCCCTTAAATGATTTAGATGCACTATTGTAAAGTGGCTGTTCCACTGGATGTCAGAAGGTGAATTCACCAATTTGTAAGTCGCTCTGGATAAGAGCGTCTGCTAAATGACTTAAATGTAAAATGTAAATGTTCTGTTGAATCTGACAATTAATCTTAATGGTTGTACAGTTGTCTCAAATAAAACTGTGAAGGACCTCGGCGTTACTCTGGACCCTGATCTCTCTTTTGACGAACATATCAAGACTGTTTCAAGGACTTTTTTCCATCTACGTAACATTGCAAAAATCAGAAACTTTCTGTCCAAAAATGATGCAGAAAAATTCATCCATGCTTTTGTTACTTCTAGGTTAGACTACTGCAATGCGCTCCTTTCCGGCTACCCGGATAAAGCACTAAATAAACTTCAGTTAGTGCTAAATACGGCTGCTAGAATCCTGACTAGAACCAAAAAATGTGATCATATTAATTCCAGTGCGAGCCTCCCTACACTGGCTTCCTGTCAAGGCAAGGGCTGATTTCAAAGTTTTACTGCTAACCTACAGAGAATTACATGGGCTTGCTCCTACCTATCTCTCTGATTTGGTCCAGCTGTACATACCTACACGTACGCTACGGTCACAAGTCGCAGGCCTCCTAATTGTCCCTAGAATTTCTAAGCAAACAGGTGGAGGCAGGGCTTTCTCCTATAGAGCTCCATTCTTATGGAATGGTCTGCCTACCCATGTGAGAGACGCAAACTCGGTCTCAACCTTTAAGTCTTTACTGAAGACTCAACTCTTCAGTGGGTCAAATGATTGAGTGTAGTCTGGCCCAGAAGTGTGAAGGTGAACGGAAAGGCTCTGGAGCAACGAACCGCCCTTGCTGTCTCTGCCTGGCCGGTTCCCCTCTTTCCACTGGGATTCTCAGCCCCTAACCCTATTACAGGGGCTGAGTCACTGGCTTACTGGTGCTCTTCCATGCCATCCCTAGGAGGGGTGTGTCACTTGAGTGGGTTGAGTCACTGATGTGATCTTCCTGTCTGGATTGGCGCCCCCCCACCCCCTTGTGTTGTGTCGTGGTGGAGATCTTTGTGGGCTATACTCGGTCTTGTCTCAGAATGGTAAGTTGGTGGTTGAAGATATCCCTCTAGTGGTGTGGGGGCTGTGCTTTAGCAAAGTGGGTGCGGTTATATCCTTCCTGTTTGGCCCTGTCCGGGGGTATCATCGGATGGAGCCACAGTGTCTCCTAACCCCTCCTGTCTCAGCCTCTAGTATTTATGTTGCAGTAGTTTATGTGTCGGGAGGCTAGGGTCAGTTTGTTATATCTGGAGTACTTCTCCTGTCCTATCCGGTGTCCTGTGTGAATTTAAGTATGCTCTCTCTAATTCTCTCTCTCTCGTTCTCTCTTTCTTTCTCTCTCAGAGGACCTGAGACCTAGGACCATGCCTCAGGACTACCTGGCATTTTGACTCCTTGCTGTCCCCAGTCCACCTGGCCGTGCTGCTGCTCCAGTTTCAACTGTTCTGCCTGTGATTATTATTTTTGATCATGCTGGTCATTTATGAACATTTGAACATCTTGGCCATGTTCTGTTATAATCTCCACCCGGCACAGCCAGAAGAGGACTGGCCACCCCACATAGCCTGGTTCCTCTCTAGGTTTCTTCCTAGGTTTTGGCCTTTCTAGGGAGTTTTTCCTAGCCACCGTGCTTCTCCACCTGCATTGCTTGCTGTTTGGGGTTTTAGGCTGTGTTTCTGTACAGCACTTTGAGATATCAGCTGATGTACGAAGGGCTATATAAATAAATTTGATTTGATTTTGATTTGATTGGGATTGGAAAATGCTGCAGAGGTCAGATATGTGTCCTCTGTGCAGTGAGGAGATTGTACACACCAAATCAAATAATGCACAGCTCGAATTTCAGAGCTCTGACATTAGGGTGCAGAGAGCAGAACTGAACAGAGCAGAACCGCAAATATGCAACTTTTCAGGGAAGTCAGGAACCAATATACTTTAGTCAGTTAGGAAAGCTAAGGCTAGCTTTTTCAAACAGAAATGTGCTTCCTGTAGCACTAATTCCAAAAAGTTTTGGGACACTGTAAAGTCCATGGAGAATAAGAGCAACTCCTCCCAGCTGCCCACTGCACTGAGGAGAGGTAACACTGTCACCACCGATAAATCTACAATAATCGATAATTTCAAGAAGCATTTTCCACTGCTGGCCACACTTTCCACCTGGCTACCCCCCCCCCCCACCCCGCTTCTCCTTCACCCAAAACCAGACAGCTGATGTTCTGGAAGAACAGCAAAATCTGGATCCCTACATATCATCTGGGCTAGACAATCTGGACCCTCTCTTTCTAAAATGATCTGCCGAAATTGTTGCAACCCCTACTACGAGCCTGTTAAACCTCTCTTTCGTATAATCTGAGATCCACCAAAGATTGGAAAGCTGCCGTGGTCATCCCCCACTTCAAAGGGGGAGACACTCTAGAAGAAAACTGTTATAGACCTATATCCATCCTGCCCTGCTTTTCTAAAATCTTTGAAAGCCAAGTTAATAAACAGATCACCGACCATTTCGAATCCCACCGTACCTTCTCCACTATGCAATCTGGTTTCCGAGCTGGTCATGGGTGCACCTCAGCCACGCTCAAGGTCCTAAGCGATATCATAACCGTCATCGATAAAAGACAGTACTGTGCAGGCGTCTTCTTCGAGTCTGGCCAAGGCTTTCGACTGTGTCAATTACAGCATTCTTACCGCAGGCTCAATAGCCTTGGCTTCTCAAATGACTGCCTCACCTGGTTCACCAACTACTTCTCAGATAGAGTTCAGTGTGTCAAATACAAGGGCCTGTTGTCCGTACCAGAGGGCCTGTTGTCTGGATCCCACAGGGTTCAATTCTCGGGCTGACTCTTTTCTCTGTATATATCAATGATGTCGCTCTTGCTGCTGGTGATTCTCTGTATACATCTTGCCCTTCTCTGGACACTGTGCTAACAAACCTCCAAACGAGTTTAACCTCTTACACCTATGGTGGCGCTATTTCATTTTTGGAAGAAAAACGTTCCCGTTTTAAACAAGATATTTTGTCACAAAAAGATGCTCGACTATGCATATAATTGCTACTGTTCGAAAGAAAACACTCTGACGTGTCCAGAAATACAAATATCTTCTCTGTGCATGCCCTTTAACGTGAGCTTCAGGCAAAACCAAGATGACTTGGCATCCAGGAAATGACAAGGATTTTTGAGGCTCTGTCTTTCATGATCTCCTTATATGGCTGTGAACGCAAGAGGAATGAGTCTGCCCTTTCTGTCGTTTCCCCAAGGTGTCTGCAGCATTGTGACGTATTTGTAGGCAGATCATTGGAAGATTGACCATAAGAGACCACATTTACCACGTGTCCGCCCGGTGTCCTGCGCCGAAATTGGTGCGCAAAAGTCACCTGCCAGTATTTTTCCATGGGGCACAGAGAGAGAAGCAAGCTTCCACGAACTGCATGTCAATGAAGAGATATGTGAAAAAACACCTTGAGGATTGATTCCAAACAACGTTTGCCATGTTTCGGTCGATATTATGTAGTTAATCCGGAAAAAGTTTCACGTTGTAGGTGACTGCATTTTCGGTTCGTTTCGGTAGCCAGGCGCAATGTAGAAAACGGAACGATTTCTCCTACACACAGACGCTTTCAGGAAACACTGCGCATTTGGTATGTGGCTGGGAGTCTCCTCATTGAAAACATCAGAAGCTCTTCAAAGGTAAATGATTTTATTTATTTGGTTATCTGGCTTTTGTGAAAATGTTGCGTGCTACATGCTACACAAAATGCTATGCTAGCTTTGCATACTCTTACACAAATTAGTCAATTTCTATGGTTCAAAAGCATATTTTGAAAATCTGAGATGACAGTGTTGTTAAGAAAAGGCTAAGCTTGAGAGCAAACGCATTATTTTAATTTTATTTGCGATTTTCAGAAATCGTTAACGTTGCGTTATGCTAATGAGCCTGAGGCTTAGTCACAATCCCGGATCCGGGATGGGGAGTTTCAAGATTAAACGCCATACAACACTCCTTCCGTGGCCTCCAACTGCTTTTAAATGCTAGTAAAACTAAGTGCATGCTCTTCAACCGATTGCTGCCAGCACCCTCCCGCCCAACTAGCATCACTACTCTGGATGGTTCTGACCTAGAATATGTGGACAACTACAAATACCTAGGTGTCTGGTTAGTCTGTAAACTCTTCTTCCAGACTCACATTAAGCATCTCCAATCCAAAATGGAATCTAGAATCGGCTTCCTATTTCGCAACAAAGCGTCCTTCACTCATGCCGCCAAACATACCCTTGTAAAACTGACTATCCTACCGATCCTTGACTTCGGCGATGCCATTTACAAAATAGCTTCCAACACTCTACTCAGCAACCTGGATGTAGTCTATCACAGTGCCATCGGTTTTGTTACTAAAGCATCATATACTACCCACCACTGCGACCTGTATGACTCTTGTTGGCTGGCCCTCACTACATATCCGTCGCCAAATCCACTGGCTCCAGGTCATCTATAAGTCTTTGCTAGGTAAAGCCCTGCCTTATCTCAGGTCACTGGTCACCATTGCAACACCCACCCATAGCACGCGCTCCAGCAGGTATATTGCACTGGTCATCCCCAAAGCCAACACTTCCTTTGGCCACCTTTCCTTCCAGTTCTCTCCTGTCAATGACTGGAACGAATTGCAAAAATCTCTGAAACTGGAGTCTTATATCTCCCTCTCTAACTTTAACCATCAGCTGTCTGAGCAGCTCACTGTACCTGTACACAGCCAATCTGTAAATAGCACACCCGACTACCTCATCCCCATATTATTACTTACCCTCCTGCTCTTTTGCACCCCAGTATCTCTATTTGCACATCATCACCTGCACATCTATCACTCAAGTATTAATGCTAAATTGTCATTAATTTCGCCTCTATGGCCTATTTATTGCCTACCTCTCTACTCTTCTACATAGATTTTTCAATTTTTATTTTATTTGTGTTATTGTTTATGTGTAACTGTGTTGTTTTTTCTGTCACACTGCTTTGCTTAATTAATCTTGGCCAGGTCACAGTTGTAAATGAGAACTTGTTCTCGACTGGCCTACCTGGTGAAACAAAAGGTGACCAATATCATTAATATCGGCATATCACATGCTCTTTTCAGTGGGGTTTGACAGAGAGTAATTAAGGTGTGATATCCCGCTCTTTTGTTGCTATCCCTTTGTGCCAGAGCATGTGTGATAAACTGTGTGATGTTCTGTGTTTGAGAGCCCATGGCTTTATCCTGGTCCATTAGAAAAGGTGTGATATTATTTAAAGTGCTTCTGTGCATACTGTCCATTTTCTGCTTCTAGTAAAGGTGTGATATTTTGTGTATTGCCAAGCTTGTTAGAATCTTTTTCTGCCCTCTGTGTTTAGTACTCAGTACACTGTGTGTGATTGTATTTATCTATGCAAGTTATATTGTGTAAATATGTATATTCCTGTGTGATGTAAGTTTAGGGGTGATTTTGTGTCTGTGCATTGTATGGTGCTATTGTTAAAGGTGTGATTGTGTGTGTAGTGAGCAGGGTCCTCGGTGGTGTTTGTTCATCTGACAAGCTGCAGGCTCATCTCATCTCCCCAACAAGCCCAGATGGCCTGTTATTACACACGGCTCAGCAGAGATTAACACAGAGAGAGAGGAAGAGAGAGGAGGGAGGAAGGGAGCAGGAGTTGGAGGAAGTGAGAGGGAGGGAGAGAGTGATGGAGAGAGAGAGGTAGTGGCAGTAGGATGCTGCAGGGTAGGACACCTGGCATAGAGCAGAGGACTGGCAATGCTACGTCATTCCCACATCCTTTCCCATAACTGACTATCTCAACCGTATTCTAACCATAGCCATTAAAACCAGTAGATAGTGATGGCGCTGACATCATTCATGTATTCCTATGAAAAACTCCTGATGGCGCATGAAGCTGGAAGTATTTGAATTTGAAGATCACCATATTGCTGAAGGGGGCTGAATGGCACCAAAAAAATTCTAAGGTTCATGGTGAAGGTGGCCATAACTAGCAAAGGATCATGGTCGATGTAGTCGTTTTCATCCTGCCTGTGTCAACCTTAATGTCTATGGCATGAGGGCGTGAGCGACCTCGTAGCCTGCTGGCCAGTGATTGGTTTGTGTCAGTATGTGGTCCTGTGTGACGAAAAATGTACTATTTAATTAAATATCTCGATTTGAAGCAAAGTTCAGAATAATTCACTGTGGGGATCGAACTAGCTCATTATAAACTCATTTTAGAGTCCAGAACGGCCATCAACATTTTTGTTGCTTGGCCGTTCTGGCTATGATACTTTACATATAGGCTTTCAAGGGCAGACCAGGACTTTTGGCTCGTGACTTCACGCTCCAGACCGGACACAGGGGGCCTGATTCTAATACAGACTCCCTAAATCTCATCATCATCCCTCAACATGCAACCAACATTCCCTAAATAAAATGTCACCTCAACCTTTCTCTGACACACAGATGTGGAGGGTGTCATTGTGATAACTGAATAGAGCTCCTATCTACATGCTGTGATGTGATACGCACACGGCAGCAGCAGTTGATGGATTGGGCTCTATTCCAGTGTGACTCTGTCAGCCCAGAGTTCCCCATGAGGACATTCGTCACTAGACTCCAGGGTGACATGATGGATCACGCCATTGCTCATAAAGCACACCGACATAGCCCACAAAAATAAGTACCGCCTCACCTTTCCAAAATACCATTTAAGTTATACAGTTTATGTTAGTAGCTGGAGGCTGATTATGGAGTGGCTTTAAAATGTTTATGTTAAATATGAAGAGACATTCCAAGTGAAAGTATCTGCAGACTCAGTTCATGGGTGATTGTGGGTGATTGTTCCTGTCTCTGTGTTTATTGTCACCAGATAGGCTGTATAGGTTTTCACACATTTATTGTTTTGTTTAGTTATTTCATGTCGAGTTAATTTATTAAAGAACATGAATAACCACCACGCTGCATTTTGGTCCGCTTCTCTTCCTCCAGACGAAAGCCGTTACAGAATCACACACCACAACAGGACCAAGCGGCGTGGTAACAGGCAACAGCAACAGCAGGAGCAACAAAGAGAGGAATGGATATGGGAGCAGAATCTGGACTACACTACTTGGGAGGAGATATACAGGTGGGCGGTCGACCCAGGGAGAGTGCCGGAGCCCGCCTGGGATTCGATGGAGCAGTGTGCGGAAGGTTACGAGAGAATGAGGTTGGCGAAGCAAGCACGGCGGCGCGGAAGGAAGCCCGAGAGTCAGCCCCAAAAATGTACGGGGACGGGGGCTCAGGGAGAGTGTGGCAGAGTCAGGAGTCAGACCTGAGCCAACTCTCCCTGTTTATCATGAGGAGCCAAGGAGGAGACCAGAACAAGAGCCGGTGTTGGAGGTGAGCGAAGCAGAGACTGTGAAGGAGTTAATGGGGAGATTGGAGGAGAGAGAAATGATGGAGTTGCTGTGTTGGTGTTTTAAGCATGGAATTCGCCCGACAGAGCGTGTCGGGATTTGATAGCACCTGGGTCAGCGCTCCATACTCGTCCTGAGGTGCGTGTTAGTCGGCTGGTGCAGTTGGTGCCAGCCTCACGCACCAGGACTCCTGTGCACCTCCCTAGCCTTGCACGTCCTGTGCCAGCCCTGTTCTCAAGATCTCCAGTACGCCTTAACGGTCTAGCCCATCCTGTGCCACCTCCACACACCAGCCCTCCGGTGGCAGCTCCCCGCACCAGGCTTCCTGTGCGTTTCCTCGGCCCAGTACCACCAGTGCCAGCACCACGCATCAGGCCTACAGTGCGCCTCGCCTCTCCAGCGCTGTCGGAGCCTTCCTCTCCTGCGCTGCCGGAGTCTCCCGCCTGTTCAGCGCTGCCCGAGCCTTCCTCCTCTCCTGCGCTGCCGGAGTCTCCCGCCTGTTCGGCGCTGCCAGAGCCTTCCTCCTCTACAGCGCTGCTGGAGTCTCCCGCCTGTTCAGCGCAGCCAGAGCTGCCAGCCTGCATGGAGCAGCCAGAGCTGTCAGTCTGCATGGAGCAGCCAGAGCTGTCAGTCTGCATGGAGCAGCCAGAGCAGTCAGTCTGCATGGAGCAGCCAGAGCTGTCAGTCTGCATGGAGCAGCCAGAGCTGCCAGTCTGCATGGAGCAGCCAGAGCTGTCAGTCTGCAAGGAGCTGCCAGTCTGCAAGGAGCTGCCAGTCTGCAAGGAGCTGCCAGTCTGCAAGGAGCCGCCAGAGCTGCCAGTCTGCAAGAAGCCGCCAGAGGTGTCAGTCTGCATGGAGCAGCCAGAGCCGCCAGTCAGTATGGAGCAGCCAGAGCCGCCAGTCAGCATGGAGCAGCCAGATCCGTCAGTCTGCCAGGATCTGCCAGTGAGCCAGACTCTTCCAGATCCGCCAGTCAGCCAGACTCTTCCCGATCTGCCAGTCAGCCAGACTCTTCCAGATCCGCCAGTCAGCCAGACTCTTTCAGATCTGCCAGTCAGCCAGACTCTTCCAGATCTGACAGTCAGCCAGGATCCGCCAGTCAGCCAGACTCTTCCAGATCTGCCAGTCAACCAGACTCTTCCAGATCCACCAGTCAGCCAGGATCTGCCAGAACCGCCAGCCAGCCAGGATCTGCCGGATCCAACTACCTGCCTGAGCTTCCTCTCAGTGCTGAGTTTCCTCTCAGTGCTGAGCTTCCCCTCGGTCCCGAGCTTCCCCTCGGTCCCGAGCTTCCCCTCAGTCCCGAGCTACCTCAGTCCCGAGCTGCCCCTCAGTCCCGAGCTGCCCCTCAGTCCCGAGCTGCCCCTCAGTCCAGTGGGGTTCTGGGTGAGGACTACTAGGCCATGGTCGGCGGCGAGGGTGGACTATCCTAGGACGCGAGGAGGAGGGACTAAGACATTGATAGAGTGGGGTCCACGTCCCGCGCCGGAGCCGCCACTATGGACAGACGCCCACCCGGACCCTCCCCTATTGTTTTGATGTGCGCCCGGGAGTCCGCACCTTAGGAGGGGGGTTCTGTCACGCCCTGGTCAAAATATATCGTGTTTGTCTGCAGTTATTTGGTCAGGCCGGGGTGTGACATGGGTTTATTGTGGTGTGTTTTGTCTTGGGGGTGTCTAGCATAGTCTATGGCTGTCTGGAGTGGTTCTCAATCAGAGGCAAGTGTTTATCGTTGTCTCTGATTGGGAACCATATTTAGGCAGCCATATTCTTTGAGTGTTTCGTGGGTGATTGTTCCTGTCTCTGTGTTTATTGTCACCAGATAGGCTGTATAGGTTTTCACACATTTATTGTTTTGTTTAGTTATTTCATGTCGAGTTCATTTATTAAAGAACATGAATAACCACCACGCTGCATTTTGGTCCGCTTCTCTTCCATCAGACAAAAGCCGTTACAGATATAGATAATTTTGTACCTGTTTCCCCCAGCATCTCCACAAGGTCCTTTGCTGTTGTTCTGGTATTGATTTGCACTTTTCGTACCAAAGCACGTTCATCTCTATGAGACCGAATGCGTCTCCTTCCTGAGCGGTATGATGGCTGCGTGGTCCCATGGTGTTTATACTTGCGTACTATTGTTTGAACAGATGAATGTGGTACCTTCAGGCATTTGGAAATTGCTCCCAAGGAGGAACCAGACTTGTGGAGGTCTAACATTTTTTCTGAGGTCTTGGCTGATCTATTCTGATTTTCCCATGATGTCAAGCAGAGGCACTGAGTTTGAAGGTAGGCCTCAAATGATGTCAATTAGCCTATCAGAAGCTTCTAAAGCCATGACATAATTTTCTGGAATTTTCCAAGCTGTTTAAAGGCACAGTCAACTTAGTGTATGTAAACTTCTGACCTACTACAATTGTGATACAGTGAATCATAAGTGAAATAATCTGTCTGTAAACAATTGTTGGAAAAATGACTTGTGTCATATACAAAGTAGATGTCCTAACTGACTTGCCAAAACTATAGTTTGTTAACAAGAAATTTGTGGAGTGGTTGAAAAACGAGTTTTAATGACTCCAATCTAAGTTGTATGTAAACTTCCGACTTCAACTCTCTCTCTATATATACATATATATACAGTGCCTTGCGAAAGTATTCGGCCCCCTTGAACTTTGCGACCTTTTGCCACATTTCAGGCTTCAAACATAAAGATATAAAACTGTATTTTTTTGTGAATAATCAACAACAAGTGGGACACAATCATGAAGTGGAACGACATTTATTGGATATTTCAAACTTTTTTAACAAATCAAAAACTGAAAAATTGGGCGTGCAAAATTATTCAGCCCCCTTAAGTTAATACTTTGTAGCGCCACCTTTTGCTTCGATTACAGCTGTAAGTCGCTTATGGTATGTCCATCAGTTTTGCACATCGAGAGACTGAATTTTTTCCCATTCCTCCTTGCAAAACAGCTCGAGCTCAGTGAGGTTGGATGGAGAGCATTTGTGAACAGCAGTTTTCAGTTCTTTCCACAGATTCTCGATTGGATTCAGGTCTGGACTTTGACTTGGCCATTCTAACACCTGGATATGTTTATTTTTTAACCATTCCATTGTAGATTTTGCTTTATGTTTTGGATCATTGTCTTGTTGGAAGACAAATCTCCGTCCCAGTCTCAGGTCTTTTGCAGACTCCATCAGGTTTTCTTCCAGAATGGTCCTGTATTTGGCTCCATCCATCTTCCCATCAATTTTAACCATCTTCCCTGTCCCTGCTGAAGAAAAGCAGGCCCAAACCATGATGCTGCCACCACCATGTTTGACAGTGGGGATGGTCTGGTCAGGGTGATGAGCTGTGTTGCTTTTACGCCAAACATAACGTTTTGCATTGTTGCCAAAAATTTCAATTTTGGTTTAATCTGACCAGAGCACCTTCTTCCACATGTTTGGTGTGTCTCCCAGGTGGCTTGTGGCAAATGTTAAACAACACTTTTTATGGATATCTTTAAGAAATGGCTTTCTTCTTGCCACTCTTCCATAAAGGCCAGATTTGTGCAATATATGACTGATTGTTGTCCTATGGACAGAGTCTCCCACCTCAGCTGTAGATCTCTGCAGTTCATCCAGAGTGATCATGGGCCTCTTGGCTGCATCTCTGATCAGTCTTCTCCTTGTATGAGCTGAACGTTTAGAGGGACGGCCAGGTCTTGGTAGATTTGCAGTGGTCTGATACTCCTTCCATTTCAATATTATCGCTTGCACAGTGCTCCTTGGGATGTTTAAAGCTTGGGAAATCTTTTTGTATCCAAATCCGGCTTTAAACTTATTCACAACAGTATCTCGGACCTGCCTGGTGTGTTCCTTATTCTTCATGATGCTCTCTGCGCTTTTAATGGACCTCTGAGACTATCACAGTGCAGGTGCATTTATACGGAGACTTGATAAAACACACAGGTGGATTGTATTTATCATCATTAGTCATTTAGGTCAACATTGGATCATTCAGAGATCCTCACTGAACTTCTGGAGAGAGTTTGCTGCACTGAAAGTAAAGGGGCTGAATAATTTTGCACGCCCAATTTTTCAGTTTTTGAATTGTTAAAAATGTTTGAAATATCCAATAAATTTCGTTCCACTTCATGATTGTGTCCCACTTGTTGTTGATTCTTCACAAAAAAAATACAGTTTTATATCTTTATGTTTGAAGCCTGAAATGTGGCAAAAGGTCGCAAAGTTCAAGGGGGCCGAATACTTTCGCAAGGCACTGTATATATATATATATATATATATATATATATTTATTTATTTTTACGGTAAAGAAAACCATACCATTGGTTTTTCTTAAATATCCCGGTATATGCTATTAATGGTTTATCCCCCAAGCCTAGTGTTCTCTATAATGAGCCCAATCATTCAGCTGTGTCTTGCTCCACATTGATAGATGGCAGCTGAAGAGGGTACATGCGCTTCATATTTCAGACATATTTCAATGAGGTAATTAATTACATCCATTTACCTGCAGGCATTTGGAACAGTGGAAACAGGAAGGAAGCCCTGCAAGCTCTCAGCATCTCTATCACCCACACACACAAACACAGCTGCCAGTGTGCCCGAGGCGTGTTGTTAGTTTATATGCATTTTGACGCGACTGGATTGTTGTTAATCTAATAAAGTGCTTGTTAGTGAATTAGAGCCTGAATGAGAAAATAAAACCTTAACTACAATAACTGAAGGAGGAAATGAATGGACAAAGACCAGAGTGACAGGATCCATCTGTTTGGGATGTAGCCCTCATCCCCTCATTAAGGCCTGGGTGTTGTATTGCTCCTGTGATGACAGCTAGAGCTGTCAAGGTGTGGTGATGTAGTGGTTAGTGAAGTGGATACGAGACCAAACAGTTCCCAGTTCAAATCACACTGAACAGGAAGTAGCATTTATAGTGAATTAGTTAAAGGGATAGTTCCCCCAAAGTATTTGATTACATATTGGTTTCCTTACCCTGTAAGCAGTCAATAGACAAAGTACAATATGACAGTAATGTTTGGTTTAGTTTTCCTGGCATTGTTTCCACATGCTAACGTTTTAACATTTATGGCACAAATCAAATTGACATCATACAGTGCACATATAAAACCATTATAATTTATAATACATCATATATAAGGGACCTTGATGAGATTCACAATCAATTTTAGATAATTTCGAATAATTTGGAATTTGTGCTTAAAAAATGCTAATATCAGTCCCATGACTTGAATGGGATGTGTACCACAAATCCTAAAACATGTCAGCATGTTGAAACAGTGCCAGGGAAACTTGACCAAAGCATTAATTGCTGTCATACCTTCTCCATAGACTATTTACAGCTTAAGGAAACAATTTTGTAATTTGGTTGAACTATGCCTTTAACATCTCACATCATAGCTCTGATAATGTGTGGTGTGGGGTGCTGTGGGAAAAGTGCAAGTCACATTTGAGATATCTATATAATACACTACTCAAAACAATAAAGGGAACACTTAAACAACACAATGTAACTCCAAGTCAATCACACTTCTGTGAAATCAAACTGTCCACTTAGCAAGCAACACTGATTGACAATAGATTTCACATGCTGTTGTGCAAATGGAATAGACAATAGGTGGAAATTATAGACAATTAGCAAGACACCCCCAATAAAGGAGTGGTTCTGCAGGTGGTGACCACAGTTCTCAGTTCCTATGCTTCCTATGCTTCCTGGCTGATGTTTTGGTCACTTTTGAATGCTGGCGGTGCTTTCACTCTAGTGGTAGCATGAGATGGAGTCTACAACTCACACAAGTGGCTCAGGTAGTGCAGCTCATCCAGGATGGCACATCAATGCGAGCTGGGGCAAGAAGGTTTGCTGTGTCTGTCAGCGTAGTGTCCAGAGCATGGAGGCGCTACCAGGAGACAGACCAGTACATCAGGAGATGTGGAGGAGGCTGTAGGAGGGCAACAACCCAGCAGCAGGACCACTACCTCCGCCTTTGTGCAAGGAGGAGCAGGAGGAGCAATGCCAGAGCCCTGCAAAATGACCTCCAGCAGGCCACAAATGTGCATGTGTCTGCTCAAACGATCAGAAACAGACTCCATGAGGGTGGTATGGGGGCCCGACCTCCACAGGTGAGGGTTGTGCTTACTACAGCCCAACACCGTGCAGGACGTTTGGCATTTGCCAGAGAACACCAAGATTGGCAAATTCGCCACTGGCGCCCTGTGCTCTTCACAGATGAAAGCAGGTTCACACTGAGCACGTGACAGACGTGACAGAGACTTGAGACGCCGTGGAGAACGTTTTGCTGCCTGCAACATCCTCCAGCATGACCGGTTTGGCGGTGGGTCAGTCATGGTGTGGGGTGGCATTTTTCCTCCATGTGCTCGTCAGAGGTAGCCTGACTGCCATTAGGTACCGAGATGAGATCCTCAGACCCCTTGTGAGACCATATGCTGGTGCGGTTGGCCCTTGGTTCCTCCTAATGCAAGACAATGCTAGACCTCATGTGGCTGGAGTGTGTCAGCAGTTCCTGCAAGAGGAAGGCATTGATGCTATGGACTGGCCCGCCCGTTCCCCAGACCTGAATCTAATTGAGCACATATGGAACATCATGTCCAGGAGTTGGCGGATGCTTTAGTCCAGGTCTGGGAGGAGATCCCTCAGGAGACCATCCATCACCTCATCAGGAGCATGCCCAGGCGTTGTAGGGAGGTCATACAGGCACGTGGAGGCCACACACACTACAGAGCCTCATTCTGACTTGTTTTAAGGACATTACATCAAAGTTGGATCAGCCTATAGTGTTTTTCCACTTTAATTTTGAGTGTGACTCCAAATCCAGACCTCCATGGGTTGATAAATTTGATTTCCATTGATCATTTTTGTGTGATTTTGTTGTCAGCACATTCAACTATGTAAAGAAAAAAGTATTTAATAAGAATATTTCATTCATTCAGATCCAGGATGTGTTATTTTAGTGTTCCCTTTATTCTTTTGAGCAGTGTATATATATATATATATACAGTTGAAGTCAGAAATAAGGCATTTAAAGCAATTTGCCACAACTTTGGAAGTATGCTTGGGGTCATTGTTCTTTCGGAAGACCCATTTGCGACCAAGCTTTAACTTCCTGACTGATGTCTTCAGATGTTGCTTCAATATATCCACATAATTCTCCGTCCTCATGATGTCATCTGTTTTGTGAAGTGCACCAGTCCCTCCTGCAACAAAGCACCCCCACAACATCATCACGGTTGGGATGGTGTTCTTTGGCTTGCAAGCCTCCCCCTTTTTCTTCCAAACATAACGATGATCATTATGGCCAAACAGTTCTATTTTTGTTTCATCGGCCCATAGGACATTTCTCCAAAAGTACGATCTTTGTGCCCATGTGTAGTTACAAACTGTAGTCTGGCTTTTTTATGGCGGTTGGCTTCTTCCTTGCTGAGCGGCCAAACAGGTTATGTCGATATAGGACTTGTTTTACAGTAGATATAGATACTTTTGTACCCGTTTCCTCCAGCATCTTCACAAGGTCCTTTGTTGTTTTTCTGGAATTTATTTGCACTTTACGCACCAAAGTATGTTCATCTCTAGGAGACAGAACGTGTCTCCTTCCTGAGTGATATGATGGCTGCGTGGTCCCATGGTGTTTATACTTGCATACTATTGTTTGTACAGATGAATGTGGTAACTTCAGGCATTTGGAAATAGCTCCCAAGGATGAACCAGACTTGTGGAGGTCTACCCTTTTTTTCTGAGGTCTTGGCTGATCTATTTTGATTTTCCCATGATGTCAAGCAGAGGCACTGTTTGAAGGTAGGCCTTGAAATACATCCACAGGTACATCTCCAATTGACTCAAATGATGTCAATTAGCCTCTACGAAGCTTCATTTTCTGGAATTTTCCAAGCTGTTTAGAGGAGCAGTCAACTTAGTGTATGTAAACTTCTGACCCACTGGAATTGTGATACAGTGAAGTATAAGTAAAATAATCTGTCTGTAAACAATTGGTGGAAATATTACTTGTGTCAGGCACAGAGTAGATGTCATAACCTACTTGCCAAAACTATAGTTTGTTAACAAGACATTTGTGGAGTGGTTGAAAAACGAGTTTTAATGACTCCAACCTAAGTGTATGTAAACTTCTGACTTCAACTGTATAAACGAAGAAAGAGCGAGACAAAGAGAGAGAGGAAGATTTCACTATTTGCACATCATTACAACACTGTATATATACATAATATGACATTTGAAATGTCTTTATTCTTTTGGAACGTCTGTGAGTGTAATGTTTGAATTGAATTGAATTCAGAGAGAGTATCCAGTTTTACAAAATCATTACTGCCTGAACCCAGAGAGGCAGAGAGAGGGAGGATAGAAGAAGAGAGTGACATGATATATGGCTCACAGTGTGTGCTGTCTATAATAGGACAGAGAAAGAGAGGAAGAGCGGAGATGGGGAGAATCAGTCTGTCGTTGTCACGGTGACCTTCAGAGTCAAACATCTTGACAACAGCCAGAACGAGCCGAGCACCGCTGAGCTCAATCTGGATGCCCTCAAACCCCAGAGGGCCCCAAACATAGGGCAAGACCAGTGAGTCAGCGAACACTAAGCAATCGCAGTGTAACATGTCAGGTTGTAACTTTTCATATCTTAAAAGTCAAGGGGAGTCAGTTGAAATCTGCAGACTTCAAACCCAAATGAATGACAAAAATAGAAATATAGAGTTAGAGCGTTCTCATTTATGATGGTTTGAGGCAGGCAGAGCTAAACTTGTAGTAGGCAAGATTTGTTGAATAGAGAGTGCATTTGTACAAAACAGGCCAAAGAGACTATAGGAATCTACAATAAGGTTATGCAATGCCAAGCAACCTCATGTAAAATTGATACCAATTCCTTCCCGTAATGAAATGCCATTGAGTATTCCTCATTGGCTGAACACTGACTCAGAGTGGCCATGGCCTGTAGATGGTTCCTCTCCTGTGAAGGCAGGGTGTGTGTGAAGGCTGAGAAAAGGCACCATTCAGGCTGTGTTACAGTGGCCTCTAGTGGTCAAACTGGAACGGTACAGGCATAGATAGTACAGTAGAACAGTATCAGTAGGTCCTATGTGAAAAGGAATGCATGACTCCCCTTCGTATTATTACAAAACAATTCATGTATGTCCTCTCTCTCTCTCTCTCTCTCTTTCTCTCTCTCTCTCTCTCTCTCTCTCTCTCTCTCTCTCAGAGGTCGACCGATTATGATTATTGGAGGACCAAAAAAAACAGATGCCGATTGTTTTTTTGTTTTATTTGTAATAATGACAATTACAACAATACTGAATTAACATTTATTTAACTTAATATAAAACATCAATAAAATCAATTTTGCCTCAAATAAATAATGAAACATGTTCAATTTGGTTTAAATAATGCAAAAACAAAGTGTTGGAGAAGAAAGTAATATGTGCCATGTAAAAATGTGTGCCATGTAAAATATGTGCCATGTAAAAAAGCTAACGTTTAAGTTCCTTGCTCAGAACATGAGAACATATGAAAGTTGGTGGTTCCTTTTAACATGAGACTTCAATATTCCAAGGTAAGAGGATTTAAGTTGTAGTAAATATAGTATTTATAGGACTACTATCTCTCTATACCATTTGTATTTCATATACCTTTGGCTATTGGATGTTCTTATAGGAACTATAGTATTGCTCCTACCTGGGCTCGAACCAGGAACACATAAACAACAGCCACACTCGAAGCATCGTTACCCATCGCTCCACAAAAGCCACGGCCCTTGCAGCGGGGAATAACTACTACAAATCTAAAAGCGGGTGACGTTTGAAACAGTATTAGCGCACACCCAGCTAACTAGCTAGCCATTTCACATTGGTTACACCAGCCATTAGGCTGATAGGCTTGAAGTCATAAACAGAGCTGTGCTTGCGAAGAGCTGCTGGCAAAACGCACGAAAGTGCTGTTTGAATGAATGATTACGGGCCTGCTGCTTCTCAGTCAGACTGCTCTATCAAATCAGACTTAATTATAACATAATAACACACAGAAATATGAGCCTTTGGTCATTAATATGATCGAATCCGGAAACTATCATTTCGAAAACAAAGCATTTATTATTTCAGTGAAATACGGAACCGTTCGGTATTTTATCTAACAGGTGGCATCCCTAAGTCCAAATATTCTTGTTACATTGCACAACCTTCAATGTATGTCATAATCAAATGTAACAGGCAGGCTACTCGTGGAGTGCAATGCGTTGGACTAGTTTACTGTAGGGTTGCAAGATTGGAACCCCTGTCCTTCTGCCCCTGAACAAGGCAGTTAACCCACAGTTCCTAGGCAGTCATTGAAAATAAGAATGTGTTCTTAACTGACTTGCCTAGTTAAATAAAAGGTATAAAAAATATTAATAAATAAAAAATAATAATAATAGGAAATCGGCGCCCAAAAATACCGATTTCCGATTGTTATGAAAACTTGAAACCGGCCCTAATTAATCGGCCATTCCGATTAATCAGTCAACCTCTAATTTCAACATGGAACCAGGCTATGAGAGGACCTAGGCTATGAGAGGACCCTTCATAGCCTGGTTCCTCTCCAGGTTTCTCCAGGTTTCTTCCTAGCCTTTCTAGGGAGTTTTTCCTAGCCACCGTGCTTCTACACCTGCTTCTACACCTGCATTGCTTGTGATTTCTGTACAGCACTTTCTGACATCAGTTGATGTAAGAAGGGCTTCATTAATACATTTGATTGAATTTGACTGATACTTTCAATTTCTTGAACTCCTCAAATTCAGATCGCTCATTAACACTCCAGAGACAATGTGTGGGAGGAAAGCTCAACAGACAGACTCAATTCAGCCATTATCACAAAGCCATACAAAGAGACAGTCGAGCATTTCCATAAGTACAGCTGTAACAATGAACTAGTGTTAACAACTATTTACTGAACTGTTCAATTCCACAGCATTGAGTAGTTCCAAATGGGTTCTCCAGGTCATTCTTTCTCTGTATTCTGTATGATAAGCCAACAGGGGGCCTAGAGGGCCTTAAGATAACAACACACTTCCTTCATAAAGCCTTCCTCTCAAACACAACATGGGCGCTAAGAACCAAAGTTCCGCTGACACCAGCACACACCTTTCCCACCCCTATATCTCCTTTCCCTCTTTCTGTTATCCCTTTCTCCTGCACTCCCCCCCTCACCCTTTTTTTGATTGTAATGGTTTATTTGTTGAAATTGTAGTATTTTAATAGTACCTTGTAGTTTTGTTATTCTTCTTGTTTTATTTTGAATGTTTGTACTCAGGGCACAAATGTGAATGAGACCCTGGTCTCAGGTGGGCTCCCCTTAATAAATAAAAGTTAAACAAAAAAATAAAAATACATTATTACCCCCCTCTCTCTCCCCTCACAGTGAATTTGTAATAATGCTCTGAGAGTGTGCAAACAGGCAAGCTATTTAGTCTGTGGAGACATGGTGACAGGCTTGGGCAGGTGCTACAGAAAAGACGGATGACATGTGTTTGGTTTCCAACTGACTGATATGACCTGGGGGCTGAGGACATGGCATTAGCTTAGCTTAGCATAGCCCATCAGGATGTATGGAGGGTTTGGCCTAGTTCATTATGTACAAGAATGTAATGTGTTAAAACTGTTCGATTTCTGTCGGGTAGGCTACACTCTTCAAAAAAAGGGTTCCAAAAGGCTTCTTCGGCTGTCCCCATAGGAGAATCCTTTTTGGTTCGGTTCTACCTGCAACCAAAAAGGGTTCTTCAAAGGGTCCTCCTATGGGGACAGCCAAAGAATACTTTAAGCTTCTAAGATAGCAACTTATTTGTATCTATTCTTCTAACCCTTGCCTTATGTTCTATTTGGCTATACACTGTTATGTTCCGGGTCAATTTGACACAGTACAATAAGCATAGTAAACACAGAAAATACGGTAAGTACAGTTATCTAAATGTTGCTGAGAATGTCCTCTTCCAAACACTCTTTTTTTCTGGGTTGATAGTCCGAAACGGATCATTTTTTTTAGCCTACCGTGTGATGCGTGTAAGATGATGCGCAAACCCTCTGAACATCATAGGGAAATCATACTTATATCTATATGATCGACATGGTCACGCCTTTCATGTGCAGGAAGCAGCTTGCTTCTATGGCACACTGTTTAAGAGTTATAGATCAAATTGCAGGTCAAATTGACTTCAGATCAGTGTTGCTCACCCTCTGAGCATCATAGGGAAATCATACCTAAATGTCCGATGTGATTTCAAACTCAAATATCTGTAAAATTGACACAGGGTTATTTTATTTTCATGACAATCTTCATCCATAACCAAAGGTTACACGGTCATACGGTAATTGTGCCAGCCCAAAGTAACAATTTAGAACACATTGTTGTTGAGCTCCACAGCAGACTAACACAGGTGCTTCCTCGTCCTCTCTTCCACCCATGACTGTCTCTCTCCCTCCCTCCTTCCCTCTCTTCTTCCATTTACATCTATCCTCTCTCCCCTCAATCCTTTTCTCTCCTCCCTTGTTCTACCTCTCTCCCTCCAATCCTACCTCTCTCCTCTACTCCTCCTCGTCCTGTCTTCTTCCTCCTTCCCTCCAGATCCCTCAGCCTCACCCCTGTGTGTTCAGGAAGCTTCCATTCCAGAGAGTGGGCTTCTTTGATGATCAGAGGGGAAAAACACAATTCCGACAGTGTGCTAGAAGGAGCACAACTCATAAAACACACATACACACAAGCATGCATGCACAAACACAGAGAAATCCAATGGCACGTGCATTTAATATTACACTTTTTTTCTTTCCATATGACTTTCCCAGTAAATTCCCCCTCATCAGTGTAGGTCCAACCCAGTCAGACAGCCCTGAGCCTGGGGAGGACAGACAAAGAAGGAGCATGGAGAGTCTCTATCACTCTCCTATAACTATAGCCCAGATACAGTAGTTGTTTGAGTGTGCATGGAGGCTCCACAATGTCCATAGGTTTTATACTGGTTCACAGATACAATATTACTGCATCAGTGTTTAGTATCTAGACGAAGATAAGCTACTAGTGATAGTCAATATGTCAAAGCTATACATTATTTCCAAGTCACTGAGCATATCAGCTCTATATTGGATGACACTGAGAAAAAAACAATTCAGTCCATTTCTGGAAGACTCCAACAGTTGGTACCATTTAGCAAATCTAGGTCACTTCCGCCTTCTGTAAAACTGTGTGTGTGTGTGCGTGTAGCAGGATGTGTGTCTCAGCCAGACCCTACTCTGAGAGACCTGCAATATAAACACATGGTACTCCCGACAGAAACATCCTTCTATCTCTCTTTATCACACAACTGTCTCACCATCACTATCTCTCTATCTATCCCTATTTCAACCTCAGCCTTATTCCTACATGTGTGAAGAGGGCACGGCAGCGCCTTTTCAGGAAGCTGGAAAGATTTGGATCCTCAAAAAGTTATACAGCTGCACCAACGAGAGCATCTTGACTTGCTATGGCAAATACACCGCCCTTGACCGCAAAGCGTTACAGAGGGTGGTGCGGACAGCCCAGTATATCACTGGGGCCGAGCTCCCTGCCACCCAGGACTTCTATATCAGGTGGTGTCAGAGGAAAGCCAAAAATATTGCCAAAGATTCCAGCCACCCAAGTCATAAACTCTGTTACCGTCCAGCAAACGGTACCGGAGTATCGGCACTCGGACCAACAGGCTCCGAGTCAGCTTCTACCCCAAGCCATAAGACTGTTAAATAGTCAGGTGGTGCCAGGTTTCCTCCAGATGTGACGCTTGGCATTCAGGCCAAAGAGTTCAATCATGGTTTCATCAGATGACAGAATCTTGTTTCTCATGGTCTGAGAGTCCTTTAACTTCATTGGGATAGGGGGCAGCATTTTCACTTTTGGATGAAAAGCGTGTCCATAGTAAACTGCCTGCTACTCAGTCCCAGATGCTAATATATGCATGGTATTAGTGGTATTGGATAGAAAACACTCTGAAGTTTCTAAAACTGTTTGAATGATGTCTGTGAGTATAACAGAACTCATATGGCAGGCAAAAACGCGAGAACAAATCCGACCAGGAAGTGTGAAATCTGAGGTTTGTAGTTTTTCAACTCAGCCCCTATTGAAGATACAGTGGGATATTGGTCATGTTGCACTTCCTACGGCTTCCACTAGATGTCAACAGTCTTTAGAATGTTGTTTCAGGAGTCAACTGTGAAGGGGGGCTGAATGAGAGAGGAATGGGTCAGGTGTCTGGCAGAGAGCCACGGGCTCGTGACGCAGGGTCATGTGAGAGTTAGCTCGCGTTCCATTGCTTTTCTACAGACAAAGGAATTCTCCGGTTGGGACATTATTGAAGTTTATGTTAAAAACATCCTAAAGATTGATTCTATACTTCATTTGATAAAACATACATGTATTGTGTAACATGAAGTCCTATGAGTGTCATCTGATGAAGATCATCAAGTTTAGTGATTAATTGTATCTATATTTCTGCTTTTTGTGACTCCTCTCTTTGGCTGGAAAAATGTTTTTCTGTGATTTGGTGGTGACCTAACATAATCGTTTGTGGAGCATTCACTGTAAAGCCTTTTTGAAATCAGACATTGTGGCTGGATTAACGAGAATTGTATCTTAAAATGGTGCCTAATACTTGTATGTTTGAGAATTTTGATTTATGAGATTTATGTTGTTTGAATTTGGCACCCTGCAATTTTAGTGGCTGTTGGTGAGGGGTTCCGCTAGCGGAACTAGCGGAACCCCTCGTTCCCAGACAGGTTATGTGCCTTTTGGCAAACTCCAAGTGAGCTGTCATGTGTCTTTTACTAAGGTGTGGCTTCTGTCTGACCACTCTACCATAAAGGCCTGTTTGGTAGACTGCTGCAGATATGTTTATCCTTCTGGAAGGTTCTCCCATCTCCACAGAGGAACTGTGGAGCTCTGTCAGAGTGACCATCGGGTCTTGGTCACCTCCCTGACCAAAGCCCTTCTCCCCTGACTTCTCAGCTTGGCCAGGTGGCCAGCTCTAGGAAGAGTCTCGGTTGATCCAAACTTTTTCCATTTAAGAATGATGAGGCCACTGTGTTCTTGGGGACCTTCAATGCTGCAGACATTTTTTGGTAACCTTCCCCAGATCTGTGCATCAACACAATCCTGTCTCAGAGCTCTACGGACAATTCCTTTGACCTCATGGCTTGGTTTTTGCTCTGACATGCACTGTCAACTGTGGGACCTTATATGGACAGTGGAATGCCTTTCCCAATCATGTCCAATCAATTTAATTTACTACAGGTGGACTCCAATCAAGTTATAGAAAAATCTCAATGATGATCAATTTAAATCGAATGCACCGAATGTGTTTCAGACATAAGGAAGTGGATGGCGCCAAATGTTCTACATTTAAACTTGGAGAGAGATGCTAGTTCTAGGTTCCAAGAATCAAAGGGATCTTCGGTTGAATCTGACAGTTAATCTTGTTGGTTGTACAGTCGTCTCAAATAAAACTGTGAAGGACCTCAGCGTTACTCTGGACCCTGATCTCACTTTTGACAAACATATCTAGACTGTTTCAAGGACTTTTTTCCATCTACGTAACACTGCAAAAATCAGAAACTTTCTGTCCAAAAATGATGCAGAAAAATGAATCCATGCTTTTGTCACTTCTAGGTTAGACTACTGCAATACTCTATTTTCTGGCTATCCGGATAAAGCACTAAATAAACTTCAGTCAGTGCTAAACACGGCTGCTAGAACCAATTCTTGACTAGAACCAATTTGATCATATTACTCCAGTGCTAGCCTCTCTACACTGGCTTACGTTAAGGCTAGGGCTGATTTCAAGGTTTTACTGCTAACCGACAAAGCATTACATGGGCTTGCTCTTACCTATCTTTCTGTTTTGGTCCTGCCGTACATACCTACACATACGCTACGGTAACAAGACGCAGGCCTCCTTACTGTCCCAAGCAAACAGGTGGAGGCAGGGCTTTCTCCTATAGAGCTCCATTTTTATGGAATGGTCAACCTATCCATGTGAGAGACGTAGACTCGGTCTTGACCTTTAAGTAATTTTTGAAGACTCATCTCTTCAGTACGTCCTACGATTGTGTGTAGTCTGGCCCAGGAGTGTGAAGGTGAACGGAAAGGCACTGGAGCAATGAACCGCCCTTGCTGTCTCTGCCTGGCCGGTTCCCCTCTCTCCACTGGGATTATCTCCTAAGAAACCCAATTACAGGGGCTGAGTCACTGGCTTACTGGTGCTCTTCCATGCCGTTCCTAGGAGGGTTGAGTCACTTGAGTGGGTTGAGTCACTGACGTGATCTTCCTGTCCGGGTTGGCGCTCCCCATTGGGTTTGTGTCGTGGGGGGAAATCTTTGTGGTCTATACTCGGCCTTGTCTCAGGATGGTAAGTTGGTGGTTGAAGATATCCCTCTAGTGGTGTGGGGGCTGTGCTTTGGCAAAGTGGTTGGGGTTATCTACTGTTTGGCCCTGTCCGGGGGTATCGCCGGACAGGGCCACAGTGTCTCCCGACCCCTCCTGTCTCAGCCTCCAGTATTTATGCTGCAATAGTTTATGTGTTGGGGGGCAAGGGTGAGTCTGTTATATCTGGAGTATTTCTCCTGTCTTATCCGGTGTCCTGTGTGAATTTAAGTATGCTCTAATTCTCTCTCTCCACAGTGACTGTACATACATACCCCAACCAGAAGCCATGGATTACAGGCAACATTCGCACTGAGCTAAAGGGTAGACCTGCCACTTTCAGGGTGCGGGACTCTAACCCGGAAGCTTATAAGAAATCCTTCTATGCCCTGCGACGAACCATCAAACAGGCAAAGCTGTTACGGTTTTCTTCTAACTCCTCCTCTGACGAAGAGGTGTAGCAAGAATCGGACCAAAATGCGGCGTGGTATTTTTCATACATGTTTAATGAAACGAATAAACACGGACAATACAAAACAACAAACGGAACGTGAAAACCTAAACAGTCCTATCTGGTGACAACAAACACAGAGACAGGAACAATCACCCACGAAACACTCAAAGAATATGGCTGCCTAAATATGGTTCCAAATCAGAGACAACGATAAACACCTGCCTCTGATTGAGAACCACTCCAGACAGCCATAGACTATGCTAGATAACCCCACTAAGCCACAAACACAATACCTAACAAAACCCCAAGAAAAAACACACCACAACCAAAAACCCATGCCACAACCCTGGCCTGACCAAATAAACGAAGACAAACACAACACAACTTCGACCAGGGCGTGACAAAAGCGTCAATACAGGGCTAGGATTGAAACATACTACACCGGCTCCGACGCTCGTCTTATGTGACAAGGCTTGCAAACTATTACAGACTGCAAAGGGAAGCACAGCCGCGAGCTTCCCAGTGACATGAGCCTACCAGAAGAGCTAAAATCACTTATGCCTCTTTGGGAAGGGCAGTAAGCAAGCATTTCAAGGTAAAGTCTTGTCGTGTCTTTGGCATCATTAAAGTGAAGACTTATTTTATCAAATCAATTCTCTGTAATTATTATTACGTGATTAAACTAATCATGTAAATGTATTTAACCAGGAAGTCAGGGCAGCAAAGAAAGCCTTCAGATTAAAGTTATAATTTTCCTAATATAACTTTTCAGATATTTTAATATCTGACCAATTAGTCTTCTAATTAATAGTCTTCTCATTTATGAATCATTCTTTACCTCACGCTAGTCTCAATCCAAACGTCGAAAGTTGTTGGTTATCTGCACAAACCCAGTCTTTGCTCTGAATCATCCATACATCAATTGTCTTAATCATTTATTTACTAACTAACTAAATAATCACAGAAATGCATAAACAAACAAACAGTAGATACGGTTACAAGGAAATGATAGGGGATGTGCCCTAGTGGGCTAAACAGATATGGCGGCATGGTAGACAAAGGGACTGAGCAGGGCGCGAAAGACAAAACACATTACACAGTTGATAATTATAATAATTTAAATGGTAATCCTTTGCACATGAACACACACTCATTCGGGAATAATTGCAATCAATATATATATTTACGCTCAGTGTGTCGCCATGAACTCTGTTGGAATCGTCCGTCTTTCTGTTGGAAAGTTCATCTGAACTTCTCTTTGCGTCCCTGGAGTCTTTTGTGGTTAGAATGGATACTTCAGAGTCCCATTCAGAAATATTCTTATGGAATAGATGTTTCGGCGGTTGTCGGACTTCGCACTCAAAACAAACATTTATTGTGTAACATGGAGTCCTGGGAGTGCTACCAGATGAAGATCATCAAAGGTTAGTGATTAATGTTAAAGCTATGTCACTTTTGTGACACATTTACATTTACATTTAAGTCATTTGGCAGACACCTCTCCTTGGCTGGAAAATGTCTGTATGTTTTTTTATGGCAAGGTGCTGTCCTAACATAATCGCATGGTGTGTTTTTGCCGTAAAGCCTTTTTGAAATCGGACACTGTGGTTGGATTAACAAGAAGTTTATCTTTAAAATGGTGTATAATACTTGTATGTTTGAGGAATTTTAATTATGAGATTTCTGTGGTTTGAATTTGGCACCCTGCAATACCACTGGCTGTAGGCCAGGTGTTCTGGAACACCCTTCCCAGAAAGGTTAAACAGTTTAAAATCACATTACATAATTTCATAAATAGTTTCATCTTTATTCATTAATTTTATACAATAATTAGATGCAAATCTCATAACGGAGACTCTTGTATAAACATAGTTATGGTAATGTGGCTGTATTGTCTCTCATGATGTCACAAACATTAGACAAAATGGACCGGTCGTAGCTGGATTCGACAGCGACCATTTACACATTCTCCAAACATGGATATTGTTCAGTTCTCAAGTTCTGTGAGGAAGAAGTTTCTTTGTTCTACTGTGAACCCTCTCTCTATACTGCATGAGGGAGAGTCTCCTTCAGGAATTTACGACCTGAGATAACAGAACCTGGGTGTAAGAGGAAGAGAGTGGGAAGGTACACACTATACCCAAAGAGGGCCACGTCATGACAGTCTACACTAGTTGTTTTCGGCGCATGTGACAAATACAATTTGATTTGATTAACTTAGCATCCCATTCACTTGGATGTAAATGTAAAGGGCAGGAACCACTATGTCTTTCAACATTATATACTGAGACTGCATTGCTGGAGGCGCCAAGCCCATAACCGCTTTAAGATGAAGATTAAGTTTACACTTGGTGTTAAGCCATTTCTCTCCAAGAAAATTAGTAGAAAGATGAATCTTAATGTGTGTAAACAACCATAACCCCAGTAGTACACTGTAGATGCATTCAGCTACAAACAGGGGTGTCAAACTCATCTTCCCTGTCGGCTGAATTCAATCTTCTCGAGGTCCGGAGAGCAGCACTTAACTTGGGTCAAACGTTTCAGGTAGCCATCCTCATGATGCCATCTATTTTGTGAAGTGCACCAGTCGATCCTGCATCAATGCACACCCACAACATGATGCTGTCACTCCCGTGCTTCACGGTTGGGATGGTGTTCTTCGGCTTGCAAGCCTCCCCCTTTTTCCTCCAAATATAACGATGGTCATTATGGCCAAACAGTTATATTTTTGTTTCATCAGACCAGAGGAAATTTCTCCAAAAGTATAATCTTTGTCCCCATGTGCAGTTGTAGTCTGGCTTTTTTTATGGCGGTTTTGGAGCAGTGGCTTATTCCTTGCTGAGCGGCCTTTCAGGTTATGTCGATATAGGACTTGTTTTACTGTGGATATAGATACTTTTATACCTGTTTCCTCCAGCATCTTCACAAGGTCCTTTGCTGTTGTTATGAGATTGATATTCAGTTTTTGCACCAACGTACGTTCATCTCTAGGAGACAGAACGCGTCTCCTTCCTGAGCGGTATGACGGCTGCGTGGTCCCATGGTGTTAACCTCTTGGAACTCTAGGGGCAGTATTTCATTTTTGGATAAAAAAACATTCCCGTTTTAAACAAGATATTTTGTCACGAAAGGATGCTCGACTATGCATATAATTGACGGCTTTGGAAAGAAAACACTGACGTTTCCAAAACTGCAAAGATATTATCTGTGAGTGCCACAGAACTGATGCTACAGGTGAAACCAAGATGAAACTTCAAACAGGAAATGAGCAACATTTTTGAAGCACTGTTTTCCAATGTCTCCTTATATGGCTGTGAATGCGCCCTGAACAAGCATACAATATCTGCCGTTTCCCCAAGGTGTCTGCAGCATTGTGACGTATTTGTAGGCATATCATTGGAAGATTGACCACAAGAGACCACATTTACCAGGTGTCTGCCGGTGTCCTGCGTCGAAATTGGTGCGTAAACCTCAGCTGCAAGTATTTTTCCATGTGATTGAGAGGAGAAAGCAGACTTCCACGAACGATATATCAATGAAGAGATATGTGAAAAACACCTTGAGGCTTGATTCTAAACAACGTTTGCCATGTTTCAGTCGATATTATGGAGTTAATTTGGAAAAAATTTGGCGTTTTGGTGACTGAATTTTCGTTTTTTTTTGGTAGCAAAACGTGATGTACAAAATGGGGCGATTTCTCCTACACAAAGAATCTTTCAGGAAAAACTGAACATTTGCTATCTAACTGAGAGTCTCCTCATTGAAAACATCCGAAGTTCTTCAAAGGTAAATGATTTTATTTGAATGCTTTTCTGGTTTTTGTGAAAATGTTGCTGGCTAAATGCTATGCTAAATGCTACTCTAGCTATCAATACTCTTACACAAATGCTTGTTTTGCTATGGTTGAAAAGCATATTTTGAAAATCTGAGATGACAGTGTTGTTAAGAAAAGGCTAAGCTTGAGAGCTAGCATATTTATTTCATTTCATTTGCGATTTTTATGAATAGTTAACGTTACGTTATGCTAATGAGCTTGAGGCTATAACTGGATACAGGTTTTTTTCGTAGCCAAATGTGAACAAAACGGAGCGATTTGTCCTACACAAATAATATTTTTTGAAAAACTGAACATTTGCTATCTAACTGAGAGTCTCCTCATTGAAAACATCTGAAGTTCTTCAAAGGTAAATTATTTTATTTGAATGTTTTTCTTGTTTTTGTGAAAATGTTGCTGGCTGAATTCTAGGCTTATAGCTATGCTAGCTATCAATACTCTTACACAAATGCTTGTTTAGCTATAGTTCAATAGCATATTTTGAAAATCTGAGATGACAGTGTTGTTAACAAAAGTCTAAGCTTGAGAGCTTACAACTCATCCAGAACGCCGCAGCCCGTCTGGTGTTCAACCTTCCCAAGTTCTCTCACGTCACCCCGCTCCTCCGCTCTCTCCACTGGCTTCCAGTTGAAGCTCGCATCCACTACAAGACCATGGTGCTTGCCTACGGAGCTGTGAGGGGAACGGCACCGCAGTACCTCCAGGCTCTGATCAGGCCCTACACCCAAACAAGGGCACTGCGTTCATCCACCTCTGGCCTGCTCGCCTCCCTACCACTGAGGAAGTACAGTTCCCGCTCAGCCCAGTCAAAACTGTTCGCTGCTCTGGCCCCCCAATGGTGGAACAAACTCCCTCACGACGCCAGGACAGCGGAGTCAATCACCACCTTCCGGAGACACCTGAAACCCCACCTCTTCAAGGAATACCTAGGATAGGATAAGTAATCCTTCTCACCCCCCCCCCTTAAATGATTTAGATGCACTATTGTAAAGTGGCTGTTCCACTGGATGTCAGAAGGTGAATTCACCAATTTGTAAGTCGCTCTGGATAAGAGCGTCTGCTAAATGACTTAAATGTAAATGTAAATGTTGCGTTATGCTAATGAGCTTGAGGCTATAAATAGGATCCCGGATACGGGATTACTCGTCGCATGAAGTTAATACTTGCATACTATTGTTTGTACAGATAAAGGTGGTACCTTCAGGCGTTTGGAAATTGCTTCCAAGGATGAACCAGACTTGTGGAGGTCTACAATTTATTTTCTGAGGTCTTGGCTGATTTCTTTAGATTTTCCCATGATGTCAAGCAAAGAGGCAATAAGTTTGAAGGTAGGCCTTGAAATACATCCACAGATACACCTCCAATTGACTAAAATAATGTCAGATGCTTCTGAAGCCATGACATACTTTTCTGAAATTTTCCAAGCTATTTAAAGGCACAGTCAACTTAGTGTATGTCAACTTCTGACCCACTGGAATTGTGATACAGTGAATTATATGTGAAACAATCTGTCTGTAAACAATCAATGTAAAAATCACTTGTGTCATGCACAAAGTAGATGTCCTAACTTACTTGCCAAAACTATAGTGTGTTAACAAGAAATTTATGGAGTGGTTGAAAAATGAGTTTTAATGACTCCAAACTAAGTGTATGTAAACTTCCGACTTCAACTGTATATGTGATGTGTGCAATAGCCTGAGGACGAGGTTAGGGTGTCAGTAACAGACCACACCAGCATTCCTCTCTCCACCTGTGGGAGGATAATACCATCACTGTTCACCAGTTTACAGTTCCTGTGTTCTCTGTCATTATGGCTAATGTTTAACACAACATAAACACATATATCATCAGAACAGTTGGAGATCGAGCAGGATTCAAACAATGGGCTTTAGGACTGAAAATGTGAATTGAATAGTAGACTGTAGTGAATGTTCCCTACTCTGAATGTCACAAATGAATGTCATGTCACCAGTAGTCAAGCAGCATCATCTGAGGGAAACAGTCACACACTGCATGGCACGCGAACACAAGCACACACATTCCTACAGTCCATTCAAACAGCGAGTCCAGGCAAGGGCTTCCGTTCCTTCCGGACATCCAGCAAAAACAGAACTTTTTTTTAAAATGGCCTCGATCTCATCTTACATAGAGATGGACACGCACGCACGCAGGCACACATGCACACACAACAATCACACTTTCTCTCTCGCTTTCTGCAGGCTCCGTGACGTGCCTCCAACAGTGAGTGTGTCCCAAGCCGGAACACAATTAGAGAAATCAATGTGACACACATGCAGGGAAGAAACCTGGGGCTTCTATAGGTCTTTAGTACTTAGTCATGCTGTCTCAGAGGGAGGGAGGGAGGGAGGGAGGGAGGGAGGGAGGGAGGGAGGGAGGGAGGGAGGGGTCGAAAGAATTATAACACAGAGTGCTGAAAGAAGCAGGGAGAGTTTGAGACATTGAGTGTGAAAGAGCTACAGTACAGAAACAGCAAGTATGTGAGAGTTGGGGACTGGGGAGTGAGATTAAAAGAGGGTGTTGGATGGGAGAAATTTCTAAATGTTCCCCATCCTCCTCCGCCTCCTCTCTTCTCCCGTGTTCAGTGTTTATTTAACACATAGGGGCGATGTTTACAGAGTCTAGGTTAAACACAGCCGGAGCCAATCACTTTTGTTAATAATAAATAACGTAAGCTGCGATATACTGCAAAGCATGCTGGGATGGCTGGTGTGCCAGGGACATTGTCCTGTATCTGGATCTGATCCACTAACAGACAGAGAGACAGCACCCACATTCACATTTACCCACTTCCCTGGCAGAGAAAAAGAGAGGGAAAGTTGAGAGACAGAGAGTGGAATAGTGTGTGTGGTCATGTAGAAAAGAAGAGAAAACAGGGACAAATTCATCTGTACAGTAGAGGGAATGTGACAAGGACTCCGTTATCTTTTGTCTGAGGAGTAGAACCTTTAAGGAGGCTAAAACCTTTAGGGAGATGCAATCAACACATCAAAAGGAGGAACTTCCCACAAGAAAAAATACTACAGTTTACTATATAATACTACAGTACTACATACTATAGAATTCTTTAGCAAACTGTAGTATACTCTAGAATACTTAAGCAATAAGGAATGAGAACCCGGGGATTATCGTGTGAATAACTCCCGAACAGAGGGCTGTTTTTAGGCCCGGCTGGGGAAGCAGCCCTAAGAAGGGTATTATTCATGATAATTCCTGGGTACGAGGGCCTTATTGCGTTTATAAAACATTTACCAAAAAAAAATAAAAAAAATATGAACGACGTGTTTTCATTAGAAACTTTATTTTAATGAGTAAATTGGTTTTATTTCATCCTTTTACCAGACGATATATTCCAGGCAAAAGCCAGTTGTTAGATCTGATATTCTGAAGCTTCTAGCGAAACAAGCTGGTCATCCATTCTCTTAGCATGGTTGCTATAGACGTCGACCGATTATGATTTTTCAACGCCGATACCGATACTGATTATTGGAGGACCAAAAAACCCTGCTACCGATTAATTGGCCAATTTGTATTTATTTATTTGTAATAATGACAATTACAACAATACTTGTAACGGCGTTCTTCGTTTGTTGAAAGAGAGTCGGACCGAAATGCAGCGTGGTGGTTACTCATGTCTTTAATGTAGAAGATAGCGATACATGAAATAACTTAAATAAATACAAAACAACAAACGGAACGTGAAAACTAATTATAGCCTATCTGGTGAACACTACACAGAGACAGGAACAATCACCCACGAAATACAAAGTGAAACCCAGGCTACCTAAATACGGTTCCCAATCAGAGACAACGAGAATCACCTGACTCTGATTGAGAACCGCCTCAGGCAGCCAAGCCTATGCAACACCCCTACTCAGCCGCAATCCCAATAACTACAAAACCCCAATTCGAAATACAACAACATAAACCCATGTCACACCCTGGCCTGACCAACTAATTAACGAAAACACAAAATACTAAGACCAAGGCGTGACAGAACCCCCCCCCTAAGGTGCGGACTCCCGGACGCACCTCAAAACCATAGGGAGGGTCCGGGTGGGCGTCTGTCCATGGTGGCGGTTCCGGCTTGGGACGTGGACCCCACTCCATAAATGTCATAGTTCTTCCCCTTCGCGTCCTGGGATAATCCACCCTGCCGCCAACCATGGCCTAATAGTCCTCACCCAGAACCCCACTGAACTGAGGAGCAGCTCGTGACTGAGGGGAAGCTCGGGACTGAGGGGCAGCTTGGGACTGAGGGGAAGCTTGGGACTGAGGGGAAGCTCGGGACTGAGGGGCAGCTCGGGACTGAGGGGCAGCCCGGAACTGAGGGGCAGCCCAGTACTGAGAGAAAGCCCAGCACTGAGAGGAAGCCCAGTACTGAGATGAAGCTCAGGCGGGTAGTAGGCTCCGGTAGATCCTGGCTGGCTGGAGGGTCTGGAAGATTCTGGTTGACTAGCAGATCTGGAAGATTCTGGTTGAATGGCAGATCTGGAAGAGACTGGTTGACTGGCAGATCTGGAAGAATCTGTTTGTCTAGCGGATCTGAAAGAGTCTGGTTGACTAGCAGATCTGGAAGAGTCTGGTTGACAAGCAGATCTGGAAGAGTCTGGCTGACTAGCAGATCTGGAAGAGTCTGGCTGACTGGCAGATCTGGAAGAGTCTGGTTGACTGGCAGATCTGGAAGAGTCTGGTTGACTGGCAGATCTGGAAGAGTCAAGTTGACTGGCAGATCTGGAAGAGTTTGGTTGACTGGCAGATCTGGAAGAGTCTGGCTGACTGGCAGATTTGTAAGAGTCTGGCTGACTGGCAGATCTGGAAGAGTCTGGCTGACTGGCAGATCTGGAAGAGTCTGGCTGACTGGCGGATCCTGGCAGACTGACGGCTCTGGCTGCTTCATGCTGACTGGCGGCTCTGGCTGCTCCATGCAGACTGACAGCTCTGGCTGCTCCATGCAGACTAACAGCTCTGGCAGCTCCTTGCAGACTGGCAGCTCCTTGCAGACTGGCAGCTCCATGCAGACTGGCAGCTCTGGCTGCTCCATGCAGACTGGCAGCTCTGGCTGCTCCATGCAGACTGACAGCTCTGGCTGCTCCATGCAGACTGGCCACTCTGGCTGCTCCATGCAGACTGGCAGCTCTGGCTGCTCCATGCAGACTGGCAGCTCTGGCTGCTCCATGCAGACTGGCAGCTCTGGCTGCGCTAAACGGGCAGGAGACTCCGGCAACGCTGTAGAGGCGGAAGGCTCTGGCAGCGCTAAACAGGCGGGAGGCTCCGGCAGCGCAGGAGAGGAGGAAGGCTCCGGCAGCGCTAAACAGGCGGGAGACTCCAGCAGCGCTGTAGAGGAGGAACAATACGAAATACAACAACATAAACCCATGTCACACCCTGGCCTGACCAACTAATTAACGAAAACACAAAATACTAAGACCAAGGCGTGACAATACTGAATGAACACTTATTTTAACTTAATATAATACATCAATAAAAATCTTTTTAGCCTAAAATAAATAATGAAACATCAATTTGGTTTAAATAATGCAAAAGAAGAAAGTAAAAGTGCAATATGTGCCATGTAAAAAAGCTCAGAACATGAGAACATATGAAAGCTGGTGGTTCCTTTTAACATGAGACTTCAATATTCCAAGGTAAGAGGTTTTAGGTTGCAGTTATAGTATTTATAGGACTATTTCTATCTATACCATTTGTATTTCATATACCTTTGACTATTGGATGTTCTTATAGGCACTTTAGTATTGCCAGTGTAACAGTATAGCTTCCGTCCCTCTCCTCGCCCCTACCTGGGATCGAACCAGGAACACATTCGCAACAGCCACCCTCGAAGCATCGTTACCCATCACTCCACAAAATCCGCAGCCCTTGCAGAGCAAGGGGAACAACTACTCCAAGTCTCAGAGCGAGTGACGTTTGAAACGCTATTATCGTGCACCCCGCTAACTAGCTAGCCATTTAACATTGGTTACACCAGACTAATCTCGGGAGTTGATAGGCTTGAAGTCATAAACAGCTCAATGCTTGAAGCATTGCGAAGAGCTGCTGGCAAATCGCACAAAAATGCTGTTTGAATGAATGCTTACGAGCCTGCTGCTATCATCACTCAGTCAGACTGCTCTATCAAATATCAACTCATAAACTTAGTTATAACATAATAACACACAGAAATACGAGCATTCGGTCATTAATATGGTCGAATCCGGAAAGTATCATTTCGAAAACAAAACGTTTATTATTTCAGTGAAATAAGGAACCGTTACATATTTTATCTAACAGGTGGAATCCCTAAATGTAAATATTGTTGTTACATTGTACAACCTTCAATGTTATGTCATAATTACGTATAATTCTGGCAAATTAGTTCGCAATGAGCCAGGCGGCCCAAACTGTTGCATATACCCTGACTCTGTGCAATGAACACAAAAGAAGTGACACAATTTCACCTGGTTAATATTGCCTGCTAATATGGATTCCTTTCAGCTAAATATGCAGGTTTAAAAATATGTACTTCTGTGTACTGAATTTAATTAAGAAAGGCATTGATGTTTATGGTTAGGTACAGTCGTGCAACAATTGTGCTTTTTTCGCAAGTGCGCTTTTGTTAAATCATCCCACGTTTGGCGAAGTTGGCTATTTTTGTTAGGAAGAAATAATCTTCACACAGTTCGCAACGAGCCAGGCGGTCCAAACTGCTGCATATATCCTGACTCTGTTGCAAGAGAAGTGACACAGAGTTAAAAGAAATGAATGTTAGCAGGCAATATTAACTAAATATGCAGGTTTAAAAATATATACAGTGCCTTGCGTAAGTATTCGCCCCCCTTGAACTTTGCGACCTTTTGCCACATTTCAGGCTTCAAACATAAAGATATAAAACTGTATTTTTTTGTGAAGAATCAACAACAAGTGGGACACAATCATGAAGTGGAACGACATTTATTGGATATTTCAAACGTTTTTAACAAATCAAAAACTGAAAAATTGGGCGTGCAAAATTATTCAGCGCCTTTACTTTCAGTGCAGCAAACTCTCTCCAGAAGTTCAGTGAGGATCTCTGAATGATCCAATGTTGACCTAAATGACTAATGATGATAAATACAATCCACCTGTGTGTTATCAAGTCTCCGTATAAATGCACCTGCACTGTGTGATAGTCTCAGATGTCCGTTAAAAGCGCAGCGAGCTTCATGAAGAACAAGGAACACACCAGGCAGGTCCGAGATACTGTTGTGAAGAGGTTTAAAGCCGGATTTGGATAGAAAAAGATTTCCCAAGCTTTAAACATCCCAAGGAGCACTGTGCAAGCGATAATATTGAAATGGAAGGAGTATCAGACCACTGCAAATCTACCAAGACCTGGCCGTCCCTCTAAACGTTCAGCTCATACAAGAAGACTGATCATAGATGCAGCCAAGAGGCCCATGATCACTCTGGATGAACTGCAGAGATCTACAGATGAGGTGGGAGACTCTGTCCATAGGACAACAATCAGTCGTATATTGCACAAATCTGGCCTTTATGGAAGAGTGGCAAGAAGAAAGCCATTTCTTAAAGATATCCATAAAAAGTGTTGTTTAAAGTTTGCCACAAGCCACCTGGGAGACACACCAAACATGTGGAAGAAGGTGCTCTGGTCAGATGAAACCATAATTGAACTTTTTGGCAACAATGCAAAACGTTATGTTTGGCGTAAAAGCAACACAGCTCATCACCCTGAACACACCATACCCACTGTCAAACATGGTGGTGGCAGCATCATGGTTTGGGCCTGCTTGTCTTCAGCAGGGACAGGGAAGATGGTTAAAATTGATGGGAAGATGGATGGAGCCAAATACAAGACCATTCTGAAAGAAAACCTGATGGAGTCTGCAAAAGACCTGAGACTGGGACGGAGATTTGTCTTCCAACAAGACAATGATCCAAAACATAAAGCAAAATCTACAATGGAATGGTTCAAAAATAAACATATCCAGGTGTTAGAATGGCCAAGTCAAAGTCCAGACCTGAATCCAATCGAGAATCTGTGGAAAGAACTGAAAACTGCTGTTCACAAATGCTCTCCATCCAACCTCACTGAGCTCGAGCTGTTTTGCAAGGAGGAATGGGAAAAAAAATTGGTCTCTCGATGTGCAAAACTGATAGAGACATACCCCAAGCGACTAACAGCTGCAATCGCAGCAAAAGGTGGCGCTACAAAGTATTAACTTAAGGGGGCTGAATAATTTTGCACGCCCAATTTTTCAGTTTTTGATTTGTTAAAAAAGTTTGAAATATCCAATAAATGTCGTTCCACTTCATGATTGTGTCACACTTGTTGTTGATTCTTCACAAAAAAATACAGTTTTATATCTTTATGTTTGAAGCCTGAAATGTGGCAAAAGGTCGCAAAGTTCAAGGGGGCCGAATACTTTCGCAAGGCACTGTACTTGTATTGATTTTAAGAAAGGCATTGATGTTTATGGTTAGGTACACGTTGGAGCAACGACAGTCCTTTTTCACAAATGCACACCTCATCGATTATATGCAACGCAGGACACGCTAGATAAACTAGTAATATCATCAACCATGTGTAGTTAACTAGTGATTATGATTGATTGATTGTTTTTTATAAGATAAGTTTAATGCTAGCTTGCAACTTAACTTGGCTTCTTACTGCATTCGCGTAACAGGCAGGCTACTCGTGGAGTGCAATGAGATGCAGGTGGTTAGAGTGTTGGACTAGTTAACTGTAAGGTTGCAAGATTGAATCCCCGAGCTGACAAGGTAAAAATCTGTTGTTCTGCCCCTGAACAAGGCAGTTAACCCACTGTTCCTAGGTATCATTGAAAATAAGAATGTGTTCTTAACTGACTTGCCTAGTTAAATAAAGGTTTAAAACAAACAATAATAATTAAATCGGCCAAATAGGTGTCCAAAAATACAGATTTCCGATTGTTATGAAAACTTGAAATCAGCCCTAATTAATCGGCAATTCCAATTAATCGGTTGATCTCTAGTTGCTATCCAAAGTTCTAAGCAAAAAAGGTTGCTTTGGAGGTTAGCTCCTTTGCTAGCTAGTCAACTAAAGCTAACACACAATCACATCAAGCAGTTGAAATGACAGCAAACTATGTGCATTTTCATTTGCTTTGCCTTTATTTCTATTGCCATTTCTTTGGATTTATCCATTGTAATGATCCTGATTAATGAATATGGCTGGCTCAAAGAAGCTGTCAGTCTTGTCACGTTCATTCACTCTATGGTTTGGGGTAGCAGTTAGCCTAGTGGTTAGAGCATTGGACTAGTAAGAGTTGCAAGATTGAATCCCCGAGCTGACAAGGTAAAAAATCTGTTGTTCTACCCCTGAACAAGTCAGTTAACGCACTGTTCCTAGGTGTCACTGAAAATAAGATTGTTCTTAACTGACTTGCCTAGTTAAATAAAGGTAAAATAAATAAAAAATATGTCAAAGTGGAGATTGCAACAACAAAAAAACAGCAACGCTGTTGCACATGGTCAGAGTGGCAGGCAGCAATGTTTAGACAAATCCCAACTGTTTCAAACCAAATGCTAGCCTAGTAGCATGGGGAAATAATGTCTAGACACTTTTTTCCGGGGGAGATTAAGTTTATGAATTGCCTGGCTGGGCTGTGGGACAGTGGATGCACATTGATAATTCAAATGGAACTGTTAAAGGGGAATGGAAACACTTTGGGCAGTAAAGCTCAGCAAAGAGGTGTATTCAATCCACTAATACTAGACATGTACATTTAACATAGAAACATCTCTATTTTTAAGACTTTAATCTTGAACAACATTTATTAGAGGTATAGGTAGGCCATCTTGAATTGCCATAGCATTGATGCCAATGCGTCATCGCCAGGGTTGATCATTAATAATATGCATGTCAGACAGCTCGGTGTATTCAGCATGTCAATACCTCTCATTAATAAAAGTAGTGATGAAGTCAATCTCTCCTCCACTTTCAGCCAGGAGAGATTGACTTCATCACTGCTTTTATTTATGAGAGGTATTGACATGCTGAATGCACCGAGCTGTCCGTCTAAACTACTGGCACACAGCTCAGACACTCATACATACCCCACAAGACATGCCACAAGAGGTCTCTTCACAGTTCCCAAGTCCAGAACAGACTGTGGGAGGCACACAGTACTATATAGAGCCATGACTACATGGAACTCTATTCCACATCAAGTAACTGACGCAAGCAGTAAAATTTGATTTAAAAAACAGATAAAAATCACCTGATGGAACAGCAGGGACTGTGATTTAAAAATGTTATAAACTGACTTAAGAGTAATGGGGATCCTCAAGAGGCTGGAGAAATGTGGCTTGTCCCCGAAAACACTTACAAACTTTTACCGACGCACAACCGAGAGCATCCTGTCGGGCTGTATCACCGCCTGGTACAGCAACTGCTCCGCCCACAACCGCAAGGCTTTTCAGAGGGTAGTGCCGTCTGCACAACGCATCACCGGGGGCAGACTACCTGCCCCCCAGGACACCTACGGCACCCGATGTCACAGGAAGGCCAAAAAGATAATCAAGGACAACAACCACCCGAGCCACTGCCTGTTCACCCCACTAACATCCAGAAGGCGAGGTCAGTACAGGTGCATCAGAGCTCAGACCGAGACTGAAAAACAGCTTCTATCTCAAGGCCATCAAACTGCTAAACAGCCATTACTAACAAAGAGTGGCTTCTGCCAGCATACAGACTCAAATCTCTGGCCACTTTAATACATTTAATAAATTGATTTCATAAAGGTATCACTAGAGTCACTTTAAATAACAGCACTTTAATCATGTCTACATATCCTACATTACTAATCTCATATGTATATACTGTATTCTATATCATCTACTGCATCTTGCCTATGCCACACGGCCATCGCTCATCCATATATTTATATGTACATATTCTTATTCATCCCTTTACATTTGAGTGTATAAGGTAGTCGTTGTGAATTTGTTTGATTACTTGTTAGATATTACTGCACTGTCAGAACTTGAAGCACAAGCATTTCGCTACACTCGCATTAACATCTGCTAACCATGTGGATGTGACCCATAAAATTTGATTTGATTTGATAGCAACCATTTTTGTTAGAACGGATAACCAGTCTTTCCATAGCAACTCTGCAAAAATAATTAACGTCTGTAGCAACATGACCAAAATAACTAACGACCAGATGTCTGTCCGGACTATGAAATTGTATGAATTTACTTTTTTTATGAAAATGTGTCATTAATTATTGCTCGCCATTGGGCTGAACAAGGCCATTTACATATGACTGCCTTTGTGCCTTACTGCTTAAATATACAACGGGGGAGAGAGGTCTGGCAAAGAGAATGTCTGGAGGTCTGAGAGTGGAGAGAGAGATATGTAGGAGGGAGAGAACTGTAGGAGAAAGAAGACAGACTGGCGGAAGGCAGCCGGGAGGAGAGCCAATCGATCCGTCCCCAGAGACCACCAACAAACACACTCTCTACAGTTCACCACCCCAACAACCTTTGTTATTGTCCAATCAACACCATCACTCTCTCTCCATCTTTCTCTCCATCCATCTCTCTCTGACTGTCTCCCATTTTGCACATATCTTTCTAAGACCTACAGTATATCGTTTCATCTCTATGACTATGCTAAGATTTAGTTTTCTAATATTATGTTATGGTTCTCCAACTCTTTGTGGTTTAGTGTGCACTTTAACCCAATGATTGACACTCTTAAAGGCAAAATGACCAAGATATTTTAAAATAAACCAATGCAAAAGATCTTAATAGGTAAAGGACATTGCATTTAACTGTTAAGTCAGTGGCTGTCTGGGTACCTGTGGCAAATGTGTGATCACACCACTGTAGTTAATTCTCTACACAAGTAACACAACTCTATATTAATAGACTGAGAACAAATGTCTCACACATACATTGACATGCGCATACACACACATAAACTCAGCAAAAAAAGAAACGTCCCTTTTTCAGGACACTGTTTTTCATAGATCATTTGTAAAAATCCAAATAACAGATCTTCATTGTAAAGGATTAAACACTGTTTCCCATGCTTGTTTGATGAATCATAAACAATTAATGAACATGCACCTGTGGAACAGTCGTTAAGACACTAACAGCTTACAGACGGTAGGCAATTAAGGTCACAGTTATGAACTCTTAGGACACTAAATAGGCCTTTCTACTGACTCTGAAAAACGCCAAAAGAAAGATGCCCAGGGTCCCTGCTCATCTGCGTGAACGTACCTTAGGCATGCTGCAAGGAGGCATGAGGACTGCAGATGTGGCCAGGGCAATAAATTGCAATGTCCGTACTGTGAGACGCCTAAGACAGGGCTACAGGGAGACAGGATGGACAGCTGATCGCCCTCGCAGTGGCAGACCATGTGTAACAACACCTGCACAGGATCGGTACATCCGAACATCACACCTGCGGGACAGGTACAAGATGGCAACAACAACTGCCCGAGTTACACCAGGAACGCACAATCCCTCCATCAATGCTCAGACTGTCTGCAATAGGCTGAGAGAGGCTGGACTGAGGGCTAGTAGGCCTGTTGTAAGGCAGGTCCTCACCAGAAATCACTGGCAACAACGTTGCCTATGCGCACAAACCCACCGTTGCTGGACCAGACAAGACTGGCAAAAAGTAATCTTCAATGACGAGTCGCGGTATTGCCTCACCAGGGGTGACGGTCGGATTTGCGTTTATCATTGAAGGAATGAGCGTTACATCGAGGCCTGTACTATGGAGCGGGATCGATTTGGAGGTGGAGGGTCCGTTATGGTCTGGGGCAGTGTGTCACAGTACCATCGGACTGAGCTTGTTGTCATTGCAGGCAATCTCAACGCTGTGCGTTACAGGGAAGACGTCCTCCTCCCTCATGTGGTACCCTTTCTGCAGGTTCATCCTGACATGACCCTCCAGCATGACAATGCCACCAGCCATACTGCTCGTTCTGTGCGTGATTTCCTGCAAGACAGGAATGTCAGTGTTCTGCCATGGCCATCGAAGAGCCCGGATCTCAATCCCATTGAGCACATCTGGGACCTGTTGGATTGGAGGGTGAGGGCTAGGGCCATTCCCCCCAGAAATGTCTGGGAACTTGCAGGTGCCTTGGTGGAAGAGTGGGGTAACATCTCACAGCAAGAACTGGCAAATCTGGTGCAGTCCATGAGGAGGAGATGACCTGCAGTACTTAATGCAGCTGGTGGCCACACCAGATACTGACTGTTACTTTTGATTTTGATCCCCCCTTTGTTCAGGGACACATTACTCAATTTCTGTTAGTCACATGTCTGTGGGACTTCAGTTTATGTCTCAGTTGTTGAATCTTGTTCATACAAATATTTACACATGTTAAATTTGCTGAAAATAAACGCAGTTGACAGTGAGAGGACATTTCTTTTTTTGCTGAGTTTACATACTTATTCTCTCTCTCTCCTACTCCCTCCCTTCCTCTCGCTCCCTCTCCCTTTCCCTCTCCTATCTAGTCATCTCATTCCTGAGGCCAGGCGATCCTGAGGCCAGGCGATTCTCTCCTAGATTCTGTCTGCAGACACTCTCCTCCAGTCTAATCATATTCCTCACAATGAGGGATTCACATGGAGAAGAGCATTAGAACACCAGTCTTTATACACACACCATGTATCAGCCTCAGCCTCTGACTCCCCTCTGATTACATCCTGCACACCAGATAGCAGCCTGCATATCATTGAATGTGATCATGATCATCATTATTATAATTAATTGTGATCATTATTATCACCCCTGTTCACTGGCTTCATAATCTTCAGCAGAACACATCAGAAACCAACTCCTCTCTACAAGTATCAGTTATTGGCCTCTCATGATCACCATCTTCATCACACTTATCATATCTCAGTCTACAACATCCTGTCCCCCAGTTACATGTCATATAAACATCCTCATCTCAAACATCCTCCTCCTCCCTCCATTCAATACAACTATTTCCCTGTAGCCTAATAATTATCATCAGACAAAACACATAGGATAAATGAGGAGGGGACTTTACAACAAAGAACATATTAATGTCTTGGCAGGGGCGGACTGGGACAAGAATTCGGCCCTGGCATTTTATCCACACCAGCCACATCACTGAGTGTGCCGTGACACAATACTCCATTATAGCAAAGTGAAAACTTTCAAATTTATAGAAAATGAAATACAGAACTCTCTCGTTTACATATGTATTCACATAAATATTCACACCCCTGAATCGATACTTTGTAGAACCACCTTTGGCGGCGATTACAGCTATGAGTTGTCTTGGGTATGTCTGTATCAGCTATGCACATCTGGATTTGTGGATTTGCTCCCATTCTTACTTGCAGATTTTCTCAAGCTCTGTTAAGTTAGATGGGGAGCGGCAGTCAATAGCAATCTTAAAGTCTTTCCACAGATTTTCAATGGGACTCAAGTCTGGGCTTTGGCTGGGCAACTCAAGGACTTTCACATTCTTGTTCTGAAGCCATTCAAGTGCTGCTTTGGCTGTATGCTTGGGGTCATTGACCTGTTGGAAAGTAACTATTTGGCCCAGTCTAAGGTTGTTTGCACTCTGAAGCAGGTCCTCATCAAGGATGTACCTGTATTTGGCTCCATTCATTGTTCCCTCTAACCTTGCCAGTCTCCCGGTCCCTGTCACTGAGAAGCATCCCAATAGCATAATGCTGCCACCACCATGCTTCACGGTAAGGATGGTATTAGATGGGAGATGAGCTGTGCCTTGATTTTCTCCAGACATATAATTGTTATCGCATCAGACCACAGAATATTTTGCCGTATGATCTCAGAGTCTTTCACATACCGTTTTTGCAAACTCCAGGTGTGCTGTCATGTGCCTTTTTCTCAGGACTGGCTTCTGTCTGGCCACTCTCCCATAAAGCCCAGATTGGTGAAGTGCTGTAGGAATTATTGTCCTTCTGGCAGGTTCTTCTCAGCCAAGGAACTCTGTAGTTCTGTCAGACTGGTCATTGGGTTCTTGGACACCTCCCTGACCAACGCCCGGTTGCTCAATTTGGTTGGATGGGCAGCTTAAGGAAGTCTGGGTAGTTCTATATTTTTTTCAATTTCCCAATGATGGAGACCACTGTGCTCTTGGAAACTTTCAACACTATAAATTATTTTATACCTATCCCCAGATATATGCCTCATCACAACATCTCAGAGATCTATGGACAGTTCCTTGGACTTTTTAGTATAGTTTCTGCTCTGAGATGCACTGTCAACTGTGGGACCTTATAGAGACAGTAGTGTTTATTTCTAAATCATGTCCAAACAACTAAATTGGCCACAGGTGGACTCAAATCAAGGATGATCAAAGGATATTGGATGCACCTGAGATCAATTTGGAGTGTCAGAGCAAAGGGGTGGGAATACTTATGTAAATAAGGTATTTCTGTTGTTGTTGTTTTTAACATTTGCAATAATGTCTAAAAACCTGTTTTCGCTTTGTCATTATGAGGTATTGTGTGTAGACTGATGAGGGGGGAAAAAATATTGAAACCATTTTAGAATAAGGCTGTAATGTAACAAAATGTGGAGAAAGGGAAGGTCTGAATACTTTCTGAAAGAATGTATAACATAGAATCTTCGCCTATCTAGTAATTTTACGATCACCTAAATTTGGTAGCCTATGCTGTTGTATGCATTTTCTGGACATGGGCATGGTTGCTCATGCGGTGGTTACAATGTATCACTGGTCAAATGTTCTCATAAAAGGTTGTGGTATCAAAAGAGTTTGGTACAGGGATAGACATCTCATTGGATACATCATTTGATTATTGAGATATCGGCCTCAATTTAACTTCAGAGTTGCTTTTTCTTCCGAGGGCTAATCTGAGCCATTTTCGGGGACAGCTCCAGCCGGGCACAGGCCACCAAATCGGGGACTGTCCCCGGAAATCGGGGACTGTCTCCGGATGTCTGGTCACCCTAGTCAAAATAGCACTCCAGAATCTCCTTTTTTCCCCCATAGAGATGAATTACATACATCGTTATGTGCACTAACTAATGTTGGCTAATTAATGTGGGGTTCATCACCTGAGGAAGTGGAAACTCAACACAAATTAACTAAATATAATACCCACTGCTAGTAGCCATGTATTCATCCAATAGTAAATGTAATGTCCTAACAAACTTTGCAGTTGCAAGCATGAGATCTATCGGCCTATGCCCTTGCAATGGCTGGTGTGCATATCTCAAACCCATATCAAATATCTTGGTTGTAAAATAGCTGCTATTGAGCTGAAAATTGAGTTTTCTGTACCTACAGAAAGGGATGCGACAAGGGATGAAGCTTCGAAAGCATTTCCCCCAATTGCAGTTTGAAATGTCATATGATCAGAATGCATTTTTCTCTCAAGCTCATGGGGGAGATGAGAGTGGCTTGCCCATCACAGCAGCAGGCCCTATCTAGGGCACAGGCACAGCGGCAGGGTAGACACTTCTATTACAGGGATCATGAGGATAATACACTTTACTGTTTGACCAAACCATGGTTTTAGACGCACAACAATTAGGACGTTTTGAATGAGATGATGATGTAGAATGTGCTCTTTCTGCATTTATAGGCACCCTTTCCGTTTTTTACGATCCATGATCTTGGATGTCGATCTGATCACGAGTCGGGGGAGGTCTCTTTGCTGATACCGCATTTGACTTTGAATGTGTATTTGCGTTACCTCAGCTCAGAAAACCCATCTTGGTAAGTGCCAGCTGTTGCCCAATGATCAGCCAAAGGCTCATTATAGATTAGTATGGCCATGTCACCTTTATATAGTTTTGTGTGTGAATTTCAACCAGCCCACCAAACAAGAAAATTGTGTAGCCCATCTGGCATTTGCCAGAATTGCCAGATGTTCAATCCACCCGTGTCTAGAGAGCTGAGCTGAGCTGTGTGTGTGTGTGTGTGTGTGTGTGTGTGTGTGTGTGTGTGTGTGTGTGTGTGTGTGTGTGTGTGTGTGTGTGTGTGTGTGTGTGTGTGTGTGTGTGTGTGTGTGTGTGTGTGTGTGTGTGTGTGTGTGTGTGTGTGTGTGTGTCTAAGAGAAAGGCTGAGAGAAGCATATGCCTTATAATGCGTGGCGCAGGGGCAATGGTGAAGTCAGAGCTGCTGCCACTTGGGGTTTGGTGCCGATTTTCCCTCTTCTCCCCAAGGACCTTGTCGTTTTTTGTGATGTGTGTGTGTGTGACATTTAATTGAAAGGTAAATATCCTGTTATGTAGGCCTACGAATAATGATAATCCGTTTGTTGAAGTTTGTCTTTCTCACCCGCATAAACTGCATTCGTTAGACTTGAATCGGGGAACAATAGAAAGGACAAGTTTGCGCCATAAATTTGCGCCATAAAGGAGATCGTTTTTGCTACATGTAGCCTCCCCTGTTGTAACTTTGTGGCACGATACTGCCACTACAAATTGATACTTAAAGACAAACCTCCCAAAACAAGAAACAGAACAATTCAGAGCTGTAAAATGTGTAGCCTAAGCGTTGGCTTACCAGTTGTTGCTGAAACCCCCTGCATCTTGCCTACAGTTGTTGTCCTGCTTGGCTGAATCCCCCCTCTCCGACGCTAGGCTCACAGGAGATTGGAAACAGTGCACAGGCGAACTAACGTTACAGTCAACTCAAACGAAGGAGTGTCCCGACTTCAGTCCTCTGCGTTTTCCCTTCTCTTGGCAAGAATCTCTAGCCTCCGCGGCTGGGCATAACGGGCATGTAGGGTTTCTTTCACGGATATAAGAGGGTGTCCAATGTGCGCGTTTGATGCATTGGAGCACTGATCCATTCACTCCTCCCGGCTCTGTCCTCCTTATAGCAAAACTATTCTTCTCTATGCGTTGAGTGCGCTCAACTCCGCCACTGGAGAAAGGAGTTGCGCGTTCACGCTGATGCGCGGTCACGACAACCATGGTCATTCAATGAGTACAGCAGAATAAAGTAAATCATGGGACTATTATGTTTGTATACATTGTTGTTTATTGCATGTATTTTGCTTAGTTATTTTACACAATAACCTACAAAATGTTTATGTTTTCTCAATTACATCAAATTCAGCATTTAAAATGGTGCAAGTTTAAGTCTGTTCCACCTGAGCAGTCAGAGAACACTATGATGACACACCAAATGTGGTTGATCAATCCCTTTTGTCTTCTTCTAATGCCTCTAAAGGGGAAAGTAATTCAAAAGTAACGTTAATGAGTTGGGTAATCCAAAAGTTACCTTGGACAGACAATTAGTAAGTGATTACACTTATAAAGTAACCTACCCAACCCTGAAACTATTACCGTAGGCTATTACCATATTATACCCCCAAATCAAATATTTCCAATGATTATGTATTTGGGTCCGTAAACAGTGCTTCAAAATATGTTTAAACAAACTATCACGTCAGTCTCATGGACTGTCAGTTCCCACCCAGCCCCATCCTTCTACCAAACAAAGTGGCAGGATTAGGCTTTGGAAAACACAGATTGTTTTACCTTTACTACTGATCATTTAGCAGGGTCATTATAACAGAACATATGTTGAAATGAGCACCACTGTAGGCCTAAATCGATGCCCCATTTGGCCATTTGTATAAGGGTCGCTGGGTGCTTCCATCACTGCATTAATGGTTATCATTGGGCTTGGCTTCTTCCTTGGTCCTTTGACTAGGTTCATCAATAATGGCTGAGAAGAAAAGACACTGGCATTTCTATGTCACTGCTCAGGCCCTCTCCCTCCCATAGATGAGCAGTGTTGATTAATCTTAAATTCCCAGCACGCTGAATAAACCTTGTCAGCCGTCCCTGTGAGTTAGTGTTCAGAGGAACAAGGAATTGATTGAGGCAGAAAGCCAAATTGCTTGCTTAAATATGAAATACTTTGCTATTTCTGTATCATAACCAACTGTTAATTCGCCCCTCAGAATAAAAATGCAAAGTTTGAGGTGACGGTATGACACCCTGAGTTATAATTCATTTTAATGTCTAATGCCAAGTTAAATAAAGGTTAAATATACATTTTTTAATAATGTCAACGAACATGTGATATTGTGTAGAGCGACTATCTGTAGCCACCCTCTGCCATCAATAACCATATGATTGTAAAGTGTGTTTGTGGCATGTTGTAATGCTATCTAACTTGAATAGGCATATCAAGGCCTACTGTTTGGCTAACTGTGTTACCATTTTGAGCCAATCATGTGGGTAATGGTCGACTGTGGTAGGTCCTTCTCTCTCCTGTCTCTCTCTCCCTCCCTCTCGCTCCCTCTGAGTTAACCCATGTCAATTTAGCTATGCGCAATTAACCCCTTTTGTGCCTCGTTTTGTAGTTGCACGCTCCTCGTCTGCCCTTGATCAACACAGACAAAGTGTTGGAGTCTGTAGTGACATGCCCACTGGCTGGCTGCCATTCACTTGTTCATTCACTGACACTCTGCAGTCTGTGATAGTCTGTGTCCGGCTACTGTAGCAAGCCATAGCAGGCACTAAGGACAAGCACAGAAAAAAGTTGTAGGTTACATTATTGTAGGCTGCAGGTAGCCTAGCGGTTAAGGCATTGGGTTAGTAAACAAATATTTGCTGGTTCAAATACCCAAGGTGAAATGTCTGTTTATATGCCCTTGTCATACAAAATGAGTACGGCACTTAACAGTGTTGTGTTCGAGACCATCTAAAGGGAGACTGGAGCAAATCGAGTCAAGACCAAGACCAGAGGAGGGGTGAGACCTGGAGGGGTCAAGACCGAGACCAGAAAAATGTGAGTTCAATTCTAGACCACGATCAACATTTTGTCAAATCGCCACCATAATAAGAGTTCAAAATGTCCAGTATTTCTATGTTCATATTTCAGAAGGACATATGGATTCTTTAGACATTTAGAATGGTGAAAAAATGCGTGCTGAGGGAAAATAGAGCCACTCTACAAATGATTACTAACCCCAACATAGTGGGGAACAAGGAGGGCCTTCTACCCCTTCAGAGAAGGGCTAAGGATTTATAAAATAATTATAATAAAAATGATAATTATAATTACATTATTATTTTCAATGATGTTCTGATTTAATCGCTTCAGTTTTGTTGGAAAGGAAAGGGTTAACAATGAAGCGAAAGAAGATCCAATCAGAATTTTTATTTTGTGGTATCTGGGGAGATAAATCTAGCTAGCCAAGTCAGCCATTGGCTAAGCCTTCAGAAGCTATATAGAAGTTGCTGTTCTATCTGCTGTTCAACTATACGAGGGCAACATTTTGGAGTGACAGTGGAATTAACTGGGTGGGACCATTTTTACAAAAAACGCATGGAAGCTTCTGTCTTCTCAAAAGCCAAAAGGTCACTGCGAAATAGCAAGCATTCATTTTTTATTTTTTGTTATAGGCTAGTTTGCAGCGGCTGCAGCAGGTATTATCAAAGAGGATGTTGTTGCTTGTTTGTTATCTTCTCCCTTTTCAAGAATAACTTTCATCAAGAAGTTACTTTTCAATTTATCATCTGGTGAGTGGAACTGTGTTGAGTATTGCAGCGCCTTTGCTGTTAGCCATCTTGTTGAAAATAACTGATGTGTGAAACATTGTTGCATTTAATCTTTAGGTCGTCAGTTACTTTGTGTGCTAAACGTGAAAGGCTTTTTGCAATGGGAAGCAATTGCTGTACATTTTTATTAGGAATGCTTAGCCTAATGGTTGTGCTTTTGTATTATGATTGGGACCTGCTGGCTAATGTCCGAGTGAATGGACTGCCTAACCTTTAACAACATTATGTGTGTGACTGCTGTTTTTCCATTGGCACTATGCAGTGGTGTAGTGGAGCCTGGAGAAGTGTGTATACTCATATTTTGCTAAACAAATCCCAAACGGCTTGCCCAGCAAAGGACAGGCACCCACTGTGAAAAAGCCTATGTTTTAAAGGGTTTTATGTGGCAAAACAAATACGTTTCAGATTTTCACTCTCTAAATCACATATTTTGGAGGTCTGAGGACTATTGTTGTAATAATAATGTATAATGTATAATTATAACAACATCCTCTAATCACCTGGGGGCTCTCATAGTCAAAGCCACAGATCAGTGCTAAATAGAACCAGTTACTGAAAGAGAGAGAGATACACACATTTATTTCCACAGGGACGGGGGTGAGACAGGGATGCAGCTTAAGCCCCACACTCTTCAACATATATCAATGAATTGGCGAAGGCGATAGAACAGTCTGCAGCACCCGGCCTCACCCTACTAGAATCTGAAGTCAAATGTCTACTGTTTACTGATGATCTGATGCTTCTGTCCCCAACCACGGAGGGCCTACAGTGGCACCTAGATCTTCGGCACAGATTCTGTCAGACCTGGGCCCTGACAGTAAATCTCAGTAAGTGTTTTTTGGTATTCCAAAAAAGGTCCAGTTCCCAGGACCACGGATACAAATTCCATCTAGACACCGTTGCCCTAAAGCACACAAAAAAACGTTATATATCTCGGCTTAAACATCAGCGCCACAGGTAACTTCCACAAAGCTGTGAACGATCTGAGAGACAAGGCAAGAAGGGCCTTCTATGCCATCAAAGGAACATAAAATGCGATATACCAATTTGGATCTGGCTAAAAAAAATTGTATCAGTTATAGAACCCATTGCCCTTTATGGTTGTGAGGTCTGGGATCTGCTCACCAACCAAGAATTCACAAAATGGGACTAACACCAAATTGAGACTCTGCATGCAGAATTCTGCAAAAATATCCTCTGTGTGCAACATAAAACACCAAATAATGCATGCAGAGCAGAATTAGGCTGATACCCGCTAATTATCAAAATCCAGAAAAGAGACGTTAAATTCTACAACCACCTAAAAGGAAGCGATTCCCAAACCCTCTATAACAAAGCCACCTACAGAGAAATTAACCCGGAGAAGAGCCCCCTAAGCACGCTGGTCTTGGGGCTCTGTTCACAAACACAAACAGACCCCACAGAGCCCCACCACAGCAACACAATTAGACCCAACCAAGGCATGAGAAAACAAAAAGATAATTACTTGACACATTGGAAAGAATTTACAAAAAAACAGAACAAACTAGAATGCTATCTGGCCCTAAACAGAGAGTACACAGTGGCAGAATACCTGACCACTGTGCCTGACCCAAAATTAAGGAAATCTTTGACTATGTACAGACTCAGTGAGCATAGCCTTGCTATTGAGAAAGGCTGCCGAAGGCAGACCTGGCTCTCAAGAGAAGACAGGCTATGTGCACACTGCCAACAAAATGAGGTGGAAACTGAGCTGCACTTCCTAACCTCCTGCCAAATGTATGACCATATTAGAGACACATATTTCCCTCAGATTACACAGACTCACAAAAAATGTGAAAACATATCCAATTTTGATAAACTCCCATATCTATTGGGTGAAATACCACAGTGTGCCATCACAGCAGGGCAACCAGTGAAGAACAGACACCATTGTAAAATGAACCTATATTTATGTTATTTTCTCTTTGGTACTTTAACTATTTGCACATCATTACAACACTGTATATATACATAATATGACATTTGAAATGTATCTATTCTTTTGGAACTTTTGGGAGTGTAATGTTTACTGTTAATTTTGTATTGTTTATTTCACTTTTGTTTATTATCTATTTCACTTGCTTAGGCAATGTATACATATGTTTCCCATGCCAATAAAGCCCCTTAAATTGAATTGAAATTGAGAGTGAAGAGAGAGATGGCGAGAGATAGTCAGAGGGAGGGAAATGGATAAAGGAGAGAGGATGGGAGGACAGAAAAAACAGAGTGAAAATGGGGGGAGGGAGTCAGAGAAGCGCAGAGAATTGGAGGAAAAAGAAAGGTAGGCAGAGAGATAAGAGAGATGTGGGGGAAAGGAGGGAAGGTGTGAGTTAGGCCATCCAGTTCTTTCACGCCAATTTCAAATCACACCTCATCTGCTGTTATCAAATCACATCACTCATCAAAGAGTGTGAACTGAAAATAAAGTGAACATTTTGCATGACATGTTTTGTCATGATTTCAATGAGAACAAGGGTAGAGGCACACACCTACAGATTACAGAGAGATAGATCTCTTTTGGAGTATCCATTTCTCTCATGAGCATAGGGGAGAGGACACATCCCTGTCCAGCCGGAATGTTTGGTGTATGATGAGGATGAGGTCACACAGTTCGTCAGACCTGCTGTGTGTGGGACCTCGTGTGTGTGTGTGTGTGTGTGTGTGTGTGCGTGTGTGTGTGTGTGTGTGTGTGTGTGTGTGTGTGTGTGTGTGTGTGTGTGTGTGTGTGTGTGTGTGTGTGTGTGTGTGTGTGTGTGTGTGTGTGTGTGTGTGTGTGTGTGTGCACAGTAGTCAGAGACACATGAGTCAGACATGGCGAGGCTGTCTATTTGGCCGTGTGGTGTAACTGTGTGTGTGTGTGTTCTGTGCACCACCTGATGCATTCAATGCTCCTTCAGGGTCCTCATGTGTTCAGCTCATCACATGACAGGAGTGGCTGAGAAAGAGAGAGGGCTCTTTGTGTTAGGTTACAGTTTAGTAGCCCCACTCCACTGACAGCAGCACACTCACCATTGCATACACACTCACACTCAACATTGCGTACACACCCACACACACACATGCACACACACATACAAAACACGCTTGTGCAAACACATACCCATATCATATCACTCAAAAAAGAGTGAAGAATCTCATTGGATTCAGACAGACACTGGATACCACTGTATTTGTCAGTGTTATGGTGACCCCAATTGGTCAGAGAGGATACTGCACCAACCACTGTGAGACGACGCAGCATGCTACTTCAGGTACAATCATACCACCTGAATTTGGAATGGAGCAGTGGGATAGAACATATTCCACTGACCCATATTCCATATGGCATAATGAACAGGAAATGGGGGAGATCCCATGACGACAAAGCGTCCACTGTGCGGGATAGTGATGTCATAGACTGCCAATGTAGTGACCTTCCACCTTTCTTTCATACAGTATCCTGATTCTGCAAATTGGGACTTTTTCCAGTTGGGGCAGTCTCTGTTATGTAGTGTGGTTGGTAAATGGTACACTGTAGCCTCGTTGTATGTGATTCTTTGTGTATGAATAGTGTGTATTATAGTTTTTATGTTTCAGCCCTGCATGCAAACCATTGATTGTCTTGATTAGAGCACTTCTTCCATCACTCAGACATCACACTCATTGTTAGCCATACACACACATTGCTTTTCAATGTCACCAGATTTGGAACAGAATTTGTTCTGTATTTGTGGAGTTTCAGAGACACAAAGCTAGCCATCCTCATCAGCCCCCTTTTACAGAGAGGACTAGAGGATGAAATCAGGTGTTTAGAGCAGAGCCCTGCTTGCAGAACGTTCGCATGTATCCCACCATCTCTCGCTGGGATAGATTATTTAAAAACTCAATGAATGGTCCTTTTGTTTCCATTCTACTTCTGTAAGATGGTTATTAATCAAAATTGTACGGTGGTCTAAAAATGCAACTTTTAAACTTTGGACATTAGAATACAATAAATCCTTATATTTGTAGAATGACAGCTTCTGAATGGGACCGATTATTGTATCACTTGTATTGTTCATCTGTTTCTGTATTTTGTATCAATTCTTCTTTTCTGAAAATCAATAGCGCTCTACATATTCTTGCCATATAAAACCATCCACGTGGTATAAAACTGTTGCATGAGACAAACGGAGCATGTCTTTATGACTCATGGAAACTGGTCCTAACGGAGCATGGACAGGAAGTTACTGGGGGTGGAGAGGTCAAGAGTCACCCGGTTTGTTTGTACGTGGGAGGTTTTTTTAATACACAGCAGCAAATTATGGATAAAAGAGAGGGAAAGGACAGAAAAAGAGAGTAAATGGGATCAAAAAAAGATCTAGAGAGTTAAAGAGATATAAAGGGGTGAGATGTGGAGAACAGAAAAAGAAAATGGAAAATAACAGGAAGAATAGAGAAGACAAAGGATGAGGGCAGGGAGAGAGGAAAAAGAGGGGGAGGTGGGGGTGGAAGAGTTTTGTGCATTGTGTGAAATTTGATCATGTCATGGAGTCTTTACAGACAGCTGGGAAGTCCCCCCTCATTCTGTTTCCCAGCTGGGGATCTTCTGAGGGGGAGCCTACAGCATCAGACTGGCTCCAAAGTTAACTGTTAATTTACTTACAGTGGGAGAGTTTGGGATGAAAATACACACGGGACAGTTTGTCTTTTTAGTCACATTTATTGATTTTAACCAGTATGACTACCTTTACACAGCATAACATCTCTCTATAGGAAAACAAAACAACACTTTCATAGGATTAGCTCAGCAGTAATACATTAGACTAAACTCGTTTTTTCATCATTTTATTTTTTCACTTTTTCTGCATCTCCAAAGTTATAGGTTTGTTTTCGATTCTGTGTAAAGGTTCCCATGACTGAAAAACATGCATATGACAATAAGTTGTAATCAATATGCCACTAATTATAATGCACATTATTGATAAGAATACAGTACTGCATGACAATCCAAATAAATATCAACATACAGATTAAGTCGTTATTTCATATAAAGGTATCAAACTCAATATGGATCAATACTGAAACACAATATGACAATATAAAGTTTGCACGGCTAGTGTATTATCACAATGCTATCGCTTCCAGCAAACAGAAAACTTTTATTTTCCTTGTAAAACAGCATTTAAATTGCACTTTATTTTCTCCGTATTTTTCGCTTCTCAACCGTATTGATAACTTTTTACGCCTCAACAAACAAGCATTGGCTAGGATGGCACTATTCAAGCTTGTTGATGCAAAATCTGTTTTCTATTTCCTGAAATCACAACACTTTAATATATGATGTAAAAAAAATATTCAATAAAAAAAATAAAAAAAATAAGAGAAAATGCGCTCTCTGCACATTTGCCAACAATACTGTAGATATTACATTACCTTCACCATACAAAGCTAGAGATCATGTCGATGCTTCCAATAGTAAACTGATCTGCCCAAACACATAGTGGTGCATGGAACATTTTGTTCAAAATGAGGCCAAAGGGATTTCTTTTGGTTCCCAAAGTTTGATAAAAAAAACTACATTTTCTCAATACCCCTGAATTTGCTGTTGGGATCACTGACCTGCAGAATTCAATACAATATCAGTTGAATTGAGCTAATTTCAAAACGATCATCTCACTCCTGCAAAAAGGGCTAATCCTCTTTGCATTTATTGCTGCTCACAAAGTCATTCAACCTAAACTCCTCCCCTAAAAAACAAACACAAAGTACTAGTCTACAATTCTCCCTTGAAACAATGAAAGGCACTACTGGTCAGAATGAAGAACAAAACAAACCCAAAGCAAAACCCGGGTAGCGCTTCAGCAGAAAGCCACAGCCCCAAACTACACCTTTCTCACTGATGTACAGCTTGTCTTTCTGATTCTTGAATCTTTTCAAACCTAAACGGTGTACCAGGATTTGGCACGATAAACAAAGAGAGAATTAAACAATTCCAATTTGGAATTTAATCGTTGCACTTGCAGAGAATTCTGTGAGCCAGTGATCCCTTATCAGTGTGACACCCCTGGTAAGAAGATGAAAAAAAACAAAATCATTTTGTCACTCCATTTTTCCCCCCCAAGAACTTCTTACCATTTTTTTTGAGTCAGAGCGTCGTCAAGTTTTTGCGCGTTAGCTTTGAACTATTCCTAGGAATAATAAATACATGAAAACCCCAGAATTAGCTCACCCTGGATTTTGTTTAGAACATGGCAGTAGAACATACATATAAAACCAAACCAACAGCATAATAAAGCAATATGATGAAACATAACAATAAAAGGATGGTTATTCAGATGGATCAATTCTCAGAAGCACAATAACAATAGATGGACTCTGGTTTGCGGTGAGACTTTAGGAGAGTGAATGGTCTCTGTAGATGGTACAAAGAGACCATATACAGGAGGAAATATATTCCTATTAATATATGTGTATACTTGACTAAATAAGTCACAAACCATAGCACTACAAACCTTTCCTAGGTTAACAATATAAAGTTATATAATCCTATAATAAAAGTGCACAGGTTAAAGAAAACAAATAAACTAAAACAAAAAAAGATCAAACCAGACAAAACAGTTGGTTGATTTACATTGAGAAAAGACCTTGGTTCCCCTGACTTCTCATTGGAGGGATAACTCCGCCAAACACAAACTCGGATCATCATTTCATGAGGAGGGCAGAGTTCACTGTACTTGTGAGCATCGGCAGCAGCGCGGGGAAATGTGAAATACCTTGTTCATTCCCATGCATAGGACATAGAGGTTGTGCTATATTGCGAGTTAAAGGGCAACCTGGAGGAATATTGGATTTTCATATCAGAGATTTCATTTGATCTTTTTCGTCTTGAAGTGGGTTTCATAATCTTGGCCTATAGGGCTATCTGTTTTCTGCACAATGAATGTGACATCGGCATTGTGAGAGGATCCTGTGTTGGAGGACCCTCCTCCGGGCAGAATTAAATGACTGCAAAACGGAGAAATAAAGAAAACATAAAAATGTGCATTACTGGTACATTTAGAGAGATGTTAACTTCCTCAGAAATGATTCCATTCCAATCAAAAACATGAAATAAGGAAGAGTAAAAAGATGTACACCGAAGGCCCAGTTAGTTACAGTAGCTACTAAGTAGCGGTTGGTGCAAACTGGGTTAGTAGTGCTGAAGCAGACTGTCATATCAACATTGTGTCAATATGTTTCAGAGGAGCTGATATAAAAGCACTACTGCGCGAGGCAGACCAGTGAGTGCAAGAAGCTGATGACCTCACAAGTACCATGACCTTTGACACCTCCAAAACACATGATGAGCCCCAAGAGTTTAATCCACACCCCAGAACCAGGTCAGTTATAGGAGGGGCTTTCCTTACTGGCATGCAGGTTAATGAGAACGGGTGTGTTTTGTAGCGTTCAGGCGTTCAACCAATCAAGAATCAGATGAAGAGCGTGTGAGAGAACTCAAAGGTGAAGTGGGCGGAGCCTAAAGGCAGAGGTAGGAGGGAGCTTATTCTGGTTGCATTCTATTGATGACACCAGATAAACAGACATTGATTTCAAACTAAACCAAGAGAACTAGGGAGGGTCTCTCTAGCCACAATCACATCCTGGATTATGAAATATATAGATTATTCAGTGAATCTATAGTGCCTACACAAGGGAACAGGGATTGAGGGTCAACTCATTTGAATCAATGTCCACTGGTAAAATACCACATTTAGAGACAAAGTAGTCAAACAAAAACCTCATGTAAATACATTTGTCATCTTAGAGCATCTCCCTCAGAAAACCCTGGAACTCATTTCCCCAAACACAGTATCAAAATCATGTTCAGAATCGGCTAAGAGAGCTCGTCTTTCGGGTGCAGGTGCTTTTAAACACCAGTATTACTTCTCTCTCCTCTCCTACTCTCTACACCCAGAGCAAACTGACACAAACAAAGTGTGATTCTATCACTGTCGCTTAAGTGGAACAAGAAAAGAATAGTGATTTCCCCTCCCGTGGAGGTTCTTCTCTGATGTGAGCGATAGCCTCGTCTCCATACTGTGTGGCGTGACTAAAGGCCTCGTAGGGCAGCGCAGCACATACTCAACTCAAGCAGGGTTGAGGACGTCCCTCGTTCGGAGGAACCAAAGCTCTCCCTCTCCATACCCGAGAGAGGTGGCCTAGGAGTATCCTAGAAGATTAGAACCTGATTACGATCGTATTATTAAGAATATATAGTTTTAAAAAGCATAATTGAATTAATCTTCCAAGAATCTCTTCGCATCAACCCTGCTTTTAGAGCCACAAAGCTAATACCGTGTATGCATTACATGGATCTATCTAACACAAGCCCCACATCAGTTTTTTTAATCTGCCTGGCACTAGATTGCAAGGGTTTAAGCTTTTTTTTTTTTGGGGGGGGGGGGGTAATAAAGACAGTACATTGGTTGTCCTCTCACATCCACACAGCATCTCAGAAATTAATCTATTTGCAATATTTGGAGAAAACGACATACACACAAGGGTCTTTCACCTCAGTGTCGGAGCTGAGATTACACACACACACACAGGCAGGGTTCCAGAACACACGTGCGCAAGGACGTTACCTGACAATATCCAGGGGTTTTCCCCACAATCCCCCTCTCTACTTAAAGGGAGAGTGTTGTTGTAGGGCGAGCAAGCTGCTGACAATCTAAAAGAGAGAGGGGTTGTCATGACAACAAAGTGACAAACCACACGTTTGAGACGTGAGGAGGACAGGGTTTTCAGCCACATAACCACACATAGTTCATTTGAGAGGTCAAAAGGGCCTCCCAAAAGAGAAAGAGAGAAGCGACAGGGAGAGAGAGAGGAAGAGAGATCAGCATTAGGCTAACAGACACAAAGACAGGGCTTTACATCGATATATAGATGTAGTTGATTTCAAGTGTTTGGGTCGACAGGCACTTTGCCGAGGGATATTGGTCGGTTTTGTTTGTAGAATTACGATCCGGATCTGGGTGCCATTGATTTTTGTGCTCTTTTAGGATCTTTTCTGTTATTACAAAAATCACCATCAATCAAAACTATATTGTATCTGTTCACAGTTATTTGATCATTTTCTTTCGTTCTTAAGTAATATGGCTCTGAGAGAATCCACCAATATGACATATACTGGGTTACATGGAATAGCCCTCTGTTTATTTCTGCAGACGTTAAATAACTGCTCTGGTTCAAATGTAGAGCCCTGTAGCACATCTGCATGTGCTGTGACACACCTGTTTACAGAGAAAAACTGTTCTAAAGCTCAGTAGCATTTTCAGCTGCAAAGCCATGCGATTGGACTGCCTGACTCTACCGCGTTGGTGTACAGCTTAAAGGATCTTGAAATGAAACACCTGTGTTCTTAGGTGCTCCTTTACCGCCCACCTCCGACATCATTAATTATCAGCCAACCCGCTTTGAGAATTTTGAATTTCAGTTTCACACTGGGCTCCCTAGCAACAGCAGGGGGAGTTTGCATATTGTTTTGTTTCATTTGTTTATGTAAACATTAATGAGCAACCTGATTGGTCAGTGGGTTGCTGGGGCTGGCTCAGTCCTGGGGGGCCAGGAGAGAGAGGGGAAGAGGTGCGGGGGCTTTATCGAAGGAACACCAACGCCAACAGGCAAGCAAAACGAGGAGAGGACGTCAACTTCTGTCACATGATCCTAAAAGTGACACCCTCTTCACAAGTCCCCACCCCCCAAATGCATTATGGTTACCAGGCAACACACTCAGGGGGGGTCAGAACACACTAAGCACAAAAGCTGCCACCTTTTACATCATCATAAGTACAGCACCATGACGGTGGAAAGAAGTGACACCCCATAATTATCCACAGAAGCCCAACGGCGGCCGGTTGAGGCCATATCCACATGCCATACATTATGTCTACTACAATCCCAAACTTCTAGGGCACACTGTACTGTACGGTACAGTACATACACAGCTGCATTCCCATAACGTTTACACTAGCAGGCGTGAGTGGCCATACGTGGCCATAGGCATAAGTATGTACTATAGGTTAGACACACACCAGGCTCTATGAGGCTGCAGGCTGAGCAGGCAGGGAGCTAAGCGAGCATAGCAGGGCTCTTTAACACTAAGTCAGGGGAGGACCTCGGGCTCCTCCCCTCTGTACACAGCAGTCCCGTGCTGACAATGCAGCCGCTTCAGTCGCAGTAGATCTTGTACTTCTCGCTGCAGAAGACCACTGGGCCTCCCAGGATGCCGTTGGGCATGATGTTGTGCTCACTGGGGCGACCGATGCCGGCGCAGGTGAGCCCGTGACTTACGTGGGGGTTGTTGGCGGTGTTGGTCTGGCCGTTGGTTGTTCTGCCGTTGGTGGTCCTGCCTTTAGGTTTGCCCCCGCGGCGGGTCTGCTCGGTGTCAAACTCCAGGTCCTCCAAGCGCTGGGTCAGGGCTAGCTTCTGCTGGATGGCCATACGGAGGAGGGAGTTCAGGGTCTTCTTCTCATCCTCTGCCGCAGACAGCTGTCTCTGCATCTCATCCAGCTGAGTCACATACTCGTCACAGCTACAGTAGAAGGAGGGAGAGAGAGAGAGAGAGAGAGAGAGAGAGAGAGAGAGAGAGAGAGAGAGAGAGAGAGAGAGAGAGAGAGAGAGAGAGAGAGAGAGAGAGAGAGAGAGAGAGAGAGAGAGAGAGAGAGAGAGAGAGAGAGAGAGAGAGAAGGGGATGGATGGATGGAGAGAGAGAAGGGGATGGATGGAGAGAGATCACATTAGAATAAGGCATTTGTCGCCAACGTCAGTGAGATTTCAGTCCTTAAACATTTACTACATTTTCACTAGCCATCCAATAGGTGGCAGTAGAATCCTCCAGTGTTAACAGCCAAAGGCACAGTGATCTGACAGTGACTGTGGTCTGTATGGTTCACTACCATTGGTAATGGTCTGGCTCTCCAATCTGACTGTTTACATTGTCTGTGGCTATTTCAGATGGATTTCACTGACCTTCAAGCCCACAGAAAATCAATGCAAGATAAAAGGCTTAACCTACATTCGTCTTGACCTTTGACCTACTTCCCCAGTGCCCGTCTCCTCCACCAGATAAAGCCCTTGATGTGTCTACCAGAGCCTTGCCATCCGGCAGTCTACCATTTCATCAGACTATCTCTCCATCTCCCCCAGCACCACTCTCTTCTCCCTGGAAACCTCTCTGTCCTAAACTTCTTGTGCTGAGCGATAAGTGCTTTTTGAGGTCAGTTCAGTTTCAGTTCGATTATGAAAAAATAATCATGGTTTTCGATTTCGGTTTTGATACTTTTTTTAAACATGAAATGCACTATGTGGGTTGAATGCTGTAACATCACAGAATAAAACAATTAATACAAGTCACATGATGGTTGTGAATGCCCATTATTAACCATCATTTATTCACATTACGTCACATTAATAAAATATTTCAGCTGTTGTGTATATTAAATTTGTTTTATTTTATTTCCAGTCATCACCTCATCTCTATAGGGCTGCTTCCTATGCTGTCTGACAAAAATCACTATTTTGTAGTATTTCAATGAAAATATGGCATACTTTTATGACTGCTGAACACTATCAATCACTTAAACCAGTGGTTCCCAAACTGGAAAGGAACTGAGTCCGGCTTTAAACGGACTCTTTGTTGTAATAGTAGAATGCACAAGGTGACATTACTAAATTGGGTAGTGCATCATCAGTTCCTCATCATGAGTCATGTTAGTCATTGCTTATCTAAGAGAGCTATTTATAACTTGTCAGAAATGTCCAGATCAACAAGCCCATGTCAGCGAATGTTTTTTAGCAATTTTTTTGGGGCTCATAGACTTTGCCGTAATGTTCGAGTCACTTAAATATGAATAAACATTAGACATGGCAAAATGTATTGAATTGCAAGAACATTTGCTTTAAAACTGCAACATTTCTCTGCACCTTACATCAAAATGTGTAGAATTGCAGGAAACATGTTTTAAATCCAAATAATTGAAAGGTGTAGGTGAAAAATAACTGAAAAATGTTGATTAATGCTCAGCACTATAGACTTTAAACATCCTATTCAAGTAAGAACAATAGGAACTCATTTCACCCCCACAAGACTCACGTAAGACCTCATCTGTATTGCACTGGGCCAGTAGAAAATGTAGAGATGTGTTTACTATTCACTAAAAGCCCAGCTATGCATGATTCACTTTGTACTGCTTAATATCCAAACACAGTATTCATTATATATGAAGAGTTTAATGTCTGAACATACATCCCATTTGAATGTATCCCGGGGTTGGGGTTCATGTGGGCTGTGTTGATGTTGACTATAACCCCTATTGGTGTAATTAACATTCATGAATAGCGAGGCTGAGGGCTGAGGTTGAAAGCAGCTCTACCCGGACGTCTGTCTGCATGACAATATGAGGAGTCTGAGCACGGAGTAAGTTAATCGTAGATCACACACAAAGGAGGAAATCTTTAACCCAACTCCAAGATCCCCCCTGTGTCCCTTTAGGAGTGGGCTAAGGGAGAGAGCAAACAACAGAGGTGCAAAGAAAAGTATGGAAGAAATACTTCTAAACTCACCAAACTGAGATGTTCCTTCCTCTCGCTATCACTCAAACAACTCTCTCCACTCTTTCTCTAGCACCCGTGTAATATAACATCAAATATCAATTCTGCCTCCCACGTTAGTGTGAAATATCTCTCTCTCTCTCTCTCTCTCTCTCTCTCTCTCTCTCTCTCTCTCTCTCTCTCTCTCTCTCTCTCTCTCTCTCTCTCTCTCTCTCTCTCTCTCTCTCTCTCTCTCTCTCTCTCTCTCTCTCTCTCTCTCTCTCTCTCTCTCTCTCTCTCTCTCTCTCTCTCTCTCTCTCTCTCTCTCTCTCTCTCTCTCTCTCTCTCTCTCTCTCTCTCTCTCTCTCTCTCTCTCTCTCTCTCTCTCTCTCTCTCTCTCTCTCTCTCTCTCTCTCTCTCTCTCTCTCTCTCTCTCTCTCTCTCTCTCTCTCTCTCTCTCTCTCGTTAGGGCCATGCAGGTCCAAAAAACTAGGTCATGCTGCCTGCTCGCTGTCCTTCATCTGCTACACCCTTCCTCTTTCATTATTAATCATTCTGCCCTTCACTCTCTCTACCCCTCTTTCCTTTCTCTGCACCCTCATATTACATCTCTCCTTCATCTCTCTGTCGTCCTCCCCCCATCCTTCATTTATTTATATCTCCATCATCCTTCCTCCATCCTCATCTCTTAATGTCCTCTTCTCTGTCTCTAGCCTTTTTTCAAACTCATCTACTCTCGGTACCTGCAGTCACTCCACCCCCCACCTGTCTCCATCCTGCTAACACAGCGATCTGAGATGACATTCCCCAGTGATAATGGTAGCCACACCTCTGCAGAGATCTGTGCAGTACAACACCTTCCCTTCCAGCTGTCATTCAGCCTAACCCACATTGGAATGAAATTCCTGGCATCTCAGAACACTCCTTCAGACCTACCTGCAGGACAAGAACAGTCTATATCAGGGGAATTAAAGGTTAATCTGAATCTAAATGTGGGACAAAAACACTCCCTGTTCTATCTGGTGGATTGGAATGTTTCCTCTACACTTCCAAGTGTCAATTACAATCTACAATGAGTGGAAAAGACATTAGGAACACCTTCCTAATATTGAGTCACACCCCCTTTTGCCCTCAGAACAGCATCAATTCATCAGGGAATGGAAAGTTTAACTGACGTCTGTGCCCAGTGCGTCTTCTCATTGGTCACATAGGACCTAATGTTGCTATTCAGTCTCTTACTATTGGCTCATTGAAGTGTTGTGTTATTGCACATGGGCACTCCCCATTATGTATACATCCTCTCCCCCCACATACACAAACACAAACCCAGTCCCCCCTCGTGGGCGTGCAGTCGGACTCCCACTGGGGGACACACCCAGACAAAGGGGATCAGTGCAGCTTCATTTGACCCAGTGTGAGATGGTGAATGGGGGGGCGGGGGGGGTTCCCAGGGGTCACAGTGCCCTTTAAGATGGACCAGCCATGCTGGGTGGAGGGTGTAAGAGGGCGTGGGTTTTCCCGGGAAAAAATACAGGCTTCCATTCCAGGGATGAAGGGATACAATGGGGCCCTTCTTGGCCTGATAGAGAGGGACTGGAGGGCCACAATGGCCCTGGGTGGCGGCTGGCCCTTTGTAGAAGAACAGTCTCCACATTCAGAGTAGTGGGGAACAGAGGCTCCATGTCTCAGATGATCTACAGTAGCCAGGGGTCACGAGACACACACAGGCGTACTGCACACACATGCGCTCAGAGTATAACGTGCACAGCATACACTGCATGAAACACGATGAAATGTTCTTAGGGAAGGGTATGGACTACACTGACAGGCACATACCACAGGGGGTTGGTGGCATCTTAATTGGGGAGGACGGGCATGTGGTAATGGCTGGAGCGGAATAAGTGGAAAGGTTATTATGAGCCGGCCTCCCCTCAGCAGCCTCCACCGGCACATACGCCCTAAATATACTGACAAATGAGTGTAGAAACACAGCACCACAGCACATTTGTTTGTCACATGGAGTGTGAACACAGACACACACTCGCCACAGCTGTTCTCTGGCTATGTGGGAACAGCATTGGTCATTGTGGAGGAGGATGAGTGAGAGGATTTCGGAGGGAGGCGAGGGAAGATAAAGAAGGAATAAAATAACCAACAATGAAAGTAAGAGCAAAATGGGAATCAGAGAAACACAAAGAGATAGAATGAGAGTGTGTGCCTGTTCGATTTGACTGGGGGAAGGTTGACTGATTCTTTGCATGTATAGTGCCTACAGCTTGCTAAGAGCAGGCATGTCCAGGCAGTGCTTCATTGGAGTCCGATCCTGCACCTCTCCATCGACTGTTTTGGTCCGGGATCTATTTGGCCGGATCCGGTAACTCTCGTGGCATGATTGTTTTTTCCTTCTCACTTGTTTATATGTAAAAACTATAATCAAAGAAATCAAAGTTCATATGAGTTGCATCTTCGATAATTCTCCTGCCCCGGCCATTACCGACGAGTGATCATTGGGTGAGTCAGTGAAACTGGAAAGCATTTTAAGGACTCCAGCTCAGAACTCCCCCACCCCTCTCTCTCGCTCACCTCCAAATTTTCAAATGAAGCACTGCTCTTAGGAATTAAAGAGACTGGGTCTTACTGTAAACTGATAACAGTCCACAGCTGGAATACAACACACATACACAAGTTGGATACGTACAAACTGACATAGAATACACATATTAGGAACTTGCATTACACAAAAGAGTCGAACAGAGATTTGCACATTCAATCAGTCCCACTCCATTCACTCTAACTCTCTCACTCTGAGACCACACACTCGAAACTAAGGAAGTCCACTGAAAATCTCAGGAATCCCCAAATCTACATTTAAGTCGACAGTGTATGTCAAAGATGGAATAACCATGAGAAAGACTCTCAAATTAGCCCCTGTCGAGAAGCTGAAATGAAAGACTCCCTCTCTCTCTCTGTAGGGTAGAGGGCCTTGTGTTTTGCTGTGAGGATAAATGAGGGGAGCGAGGGAAGAAACAGGGGGAGTGTGGGAAACGTGGGTCAATCACATCCCTCTGCCTCTTAAAGCCTTTCAAAGAGGCCCCCCCCTCCCCTCCTTCCCCACCATCATTCTATAGGCCAAAATTAGCATACCAATACGTACGGGCTCCAGGAGGACCTGAATGAACACTACCACAAATACTCAGGCATGTACACAGCCCAGAACATACTGAGGCCGTGTCCAAAACGGATCCCTATTCCCTATAGTGCAGTATATAGGGTAGGGCTGTCACGATAACAGTATTGCGATACTCAGCGGTATCATGGCAAGGAAACAAAACAATTTCCTATAGCACAAAATGTTACATACAGTAGGTTTTTTAAAGGACCAAAGAGTCTGCTTTTTTTGCCATCGTAGCATCGCGATACTGGTCTCGTGACAACCACAATATAGGGGGTAGCAAAAACAAAACATTAATTATATCTAAGGCACATAGAAATCACCATACAAGGGAAAGACAGGGATTTCCTGTGGACCCCTGACCAGAGTTGAGTTAGGTTTTGTTTAGTTATGTTGTGTTAGGAGCATCTTCAGTATCTTACAACAGCAAAAAGGGACAAGGGAAAGGCACATTTAACATGCATGCCTCTCTCGCGCCGCCATTTTCCTCTGTATCATATCTACCACCCTCGTTCTGCTGCTAATAGCCAGTACCTCTTAAAGAACACTTGGTTTGAAACCCTGATTGGTCAGTGAAAGTCATTCTAAGCAGAATGATAGTAATTTTCAAAATGGCTTCCTCTGAGGTGCTCAGTGAGAGCTGATTTCCTCTCATGTCTTCAGTGGGATGGCTTAACACCCGCATCAACAGACCATCTGGCCCTGCACTGCACCAACTCGTTATGACAACAGAAACACACCCATATTTGCAGAGGAAGACAGCTTTCTCCGCCATGTTAATCAATAAGCTACTACAGTTATATAGAATTTCTCAATAAGACCAGCTAATGGACTGGGAGTGCAGATACACTGTGGCATTACTCCACTGTAAATATGAGGGGTGCCGAGTGCACACTCTCTATGGATAGAGCAGCCCTCCCCTCTCTCCTCTCCTTTCTGCACAGCTTGATTTGAGCTTTGCTGTAAGTGGAGGAGTCTTAAAGACAGAGCGAGACTGCCTCAGAGTTGCCATCTGGTTCAGGGAGGGTTTGCAGGAGAAGGGAGGACGCACTGAGCTCCACATCAAAACAACAGAGCAAACAAAGTACCACAAGAATGCGCAGTGGTCTACATGCTTGTATACAGCGTACACACACTCATAGTCACCCCACCTCCCACCCCACAAACACGCACACATTCCCTCAGGAGGAAGACTACAGTACAGTGAGACTATGGTGAAATGAGAGTACATTGTATCTGAGGTAGTTATCCAGACCAGGTCGAGGTAGGGATTATAAGGGGAACCTTTGGCCTGCTTCTTATGGGCATCGGCAGGCTTAGCCAGCGAGGGGTTAACGTAGCCCCTCCATCTGATAAGCAGTCACTGGTCATAAAACACTGCTTCTTCAGCATAGTAATTACTACAGATTAGAGATGTGTCCGTCGTATGGCCATCCTCCACTGGCCCAGATTCACAAAGAAAAACAACACTCCTATTAAACCTGTCGGTTATTAAAAGCATATGGTGAAGCGTTGGCATATGGTGAATATGGCTTACCGTGTGGTATTAAACACAGATTTACCTTGTGGTTGTCGCGAGTGTGGTCTTAGGATGGTGTATCGGTGTTGTTACCGCTAGGTTAACATAGTAAAAGTGGTCAGATGGACACTGGGACGTCGAGGTGTTTTGGTCAATAAATCTTTCCATTAGAATCTCATGGCGGCAGCGTTTTAGTAGGCTAAATACATATGTATGTAAACAATATAACTGTATGTAAACATCATATTGTAATGGTATTGCTTTTGTTTATGCAGTGCTTTCCTTTTGGTATGATGGGTTTATTTCTGTAGGTAAGCTAGGTAGGTGTAGTTCTTGTCTTGTAGTGTGGCAAACAAAGCATCAAGGAACGAGAGAGCCTGATGTCATCTGCCCAGATGAATCTGTTATAGTATATAGACAGAGCACGTGTCAAGGCGTGTTCTTGGATCATGGGTGACTGACTACTCTCTTACTGTGTGGCCAAGGTATGTGATAACATGTTTAAATGTGTGTTCTAAACTAGGAGTGTGTTCCTAACAGGGCTGCGGACCTCACGATACGATACTTAGGTGCCGATGTGGCATGCATTGTGATTCTCATGATGCTATATGTATTGCGATTCGATACTGCGATTGCATTGCGATTTGGTGTTCCAAACATATTGCTCACTGTAATGTCTGTTTCAGAGAGACGAGAGGGAGCACGAGAAAATGAGTTTTGATCAGTCAGGGAAATGAAAGTTCTAAAAACATGTTGGCTCACTATTTAAAAAGGAGATGGAGAAGAAGGATGCATTTTGGTGCAGGTACAGTTGACTAGCGCAAGCTTATCCTACTTACAGTACCAAAAACAACTTATTTAAAAAAAAAATTTTTTTTTTTTTTACAAATCGATTCTTGGGAGTCAAATATTGATATAATATTGCGATGTGTAACTGTCGTGGTTTTTCTTCTCCCATCACTAGTTCCTAACTTGTTTTAAACGGGGCGCCACATGTACTCCTCTTACCGTGTGGCGAACATCGCTCGGAGTGAGGAGAAGGTAGCGGCATCCTCCTTCAGGGCCTTCAGCTCGTTCCTTAGTTTCATCATGGTCTCCGTCACCATGGCCTTCTCGTTCTCATACTTACTCTTCAGGTTGGCCAGCGCCACCTCAGCCGTCTGTAGGGGGGACACAACAACGGTCAGACCAACTAAAATGGGTCATTTTGAGTCTTTTTCCTGCAGCTTTATGTCATTAGTCTGTTTTAGTGTGTGACCTTTGAAGGTTTATTTGCACAGCAGTTCGGTGGGGAGCTGGCTGGATTTAAAGACTACAGGTGTTTCTTTATGAGAGGCTTTTATCTGAGAGTCAGATTCAGGAGCTGAGGAACACACACCCTCTTCAAAGATCTGACAGCAACTGGACACACAAACATTAGGGTTCTGGGCTGTTGGGGAGTGTCTGCTTTAGTAAGCTTTCATCTTTTTTTAAAACTCTATCACATAGACAAACACAGAGACAGACACAGGCACACAGACACACACAAACACTCACAGCCACCAGCTGTCTCTCCCTGTTGTTTTGTTATGAATCGTGGCTGCAGTGCATTTGCTACGACAGCTGAAGAGGCTTTAGACAGCCACCTCCCTGCCTGATTCTTAGGGGAGGGAAATACAAGCATGGAGGTTCAGTATCTGACCTGCTTGTTGGCTTTGAGCACGGTCCTCAGTGTAGCGATCTGCTCCCTCTTGGTGCTGAGCAGGGACTTGAGTTTGAGGATCTCCTCCATGCAGGCTTCCATGTCCTTGTCAGCCACGGCGCCAAGCTCCAGAGACGCCACCCTCTGACGGGACAGCTCTGTGGTGCGGTCCACCGCCAGCTGCAGGTGCTTGATCTGGTCCCGGATGATGGCCACCAGGTTGTACACGTTCATTGGCTCCCGGGGCGAGGGGGAAGAGGAGACAGGGGACAAGGCGCTGTCGGCAGCATCGGGGACGGGGAACAGGCCCTTGGTGAGCAGGATGGGGGAGCGGCGGCCGCGACCTTCGGGACTCGTGCGCCCGCCCTTGCCCTCCTTGTAGAAGTCGAGCATGACGCGGTTGGGAGTTTCGTTGTTGCACATGCACACGTGGTTGTAGAGGGTGGCCAGCTCCTCGCTGAAGGTGACCAGCTCGTCCTGTGCCACATTCAGGCTGCCCTGGGACTCGCCCGCCACGTCACTCACCTTTACAGATAGAAAGAGAGAAACTTTGTCAATTAATACAATTTAATCGAAGAGAGAAATCTGGTTTGCAAGTGTGAGGAAAAAGTACAAACAATTCCTACACAGAGAAAAGTGAAAAGAATTGACTACAGATAACCACTCATCAATATAACACCACAAAACAAAAACATTAACTAGCCTAAGACATTAGGGGCACTGTATCATGGAAGGTGTTTCTCACCTTGCGGAGCTCCTTCGCCAGGACGGCCTTCTCCTCTCTCTCCACGCGGCTGGTCTTCTCCAGGGAGGACAGCTTCTCTCCCAGGGCCGTGACGTCAGTCTCCAGACGGCCTCGCTCCTCCTCGTGGCGTGACTGACAGGACTGGTACTCTGCCTTCAGGGTCTTCAGCTCCTCCTTTAGCTCACCTGCCTCCGACACCGCAACCTGAGACAACCAGAGGCAGAGTTAGGAATAGCCAGAGTTTTAGGAATAGCCAGAGTTTTAGGAAGACAGTAGCTTCAACATCTGTGTATATGTGTATACATGTTTCATTACCTTGTACTTGCACTCCAGAATCTCGGGTCCGTTGATGTCCACCTCGTAGTAGTCTCCGTCGTCGTTGCTGTCGCGCTCCTTCTCGTTGTCCAGGGCTGACTGGCGCTCCTTGCTGGCCTGGAGCCTCCGGATGGCATTGAGGTTCTCGCTGAGGCGGCTGACCTTCTCCTGGTGCTCCTCCAGGGCCCCGTGGGCCTGCTCCAGCTGCTTCTGAGAGTCCTGCAGCGTGGACATCAGAGACACCTTCTCACGCTCCATCTAGCCATCGGAGACGGAGCATAAGACAGATGTATTCATTTGGTAAGTTAAGTAATGTTACAAGTGTCCGGACAGAAAAAAGACTGACACAAATTATAGACAGATGACCATTTAGGCATAATTATGCAGGTTTCATTTTCCGATTTCATTGTGTTTGTCTATCCCTCTTCTTCTCTACCTAATGCATATGATTGTCTTAAAGGATGATAAAGGTGGTTATTTTTCCAAATAACAGATAACATCTCTGGAGGTTTTAGGGGCTAACTGAGGGGGCTGCAGTATAACATCTCTGGAGGTTTTAGGGGCTAACTGAGGGGGCTGCAGTATAACATCTCTGGAGGTTTTAGGGGCTAACTGAGGGGGCTGCAGTATAACATCTCTGGAGGTTTTAGGGGCTAACTGAGGTGGCTGCAGTATAACATCTCTGGAGGTTTTATGGTCTAACTGAGGGGGCTGCAGTATAACATCTCTGGAGGTTTTAGGGGCTAACTGAGGGGGCTGCAGTATAACATCTCTGGAGGTTTTAGGGGCTAACTGAGGTGGCTGCAGTATAACATCTCTGGAGGTTTTAGGGGCTAACTGAGGGGGCTGCAGTATAACATCTCTGGAGGTTTTAGGGGCTAACTGAGGTGGCTGCAGTATAACATCTCTGGAGGTTTTAGGGGCTAACTGAGGGGGCTGCAGTATAACATCTCTGGAGGTTTTAGGGGCTAACTGAGGTGGCTGCAGTATAACATCTCTGGAGGTTTTAGGGGCTAACTGAGGTGGCTGCAGTATAACATCTCTGGAGGTTTTAGGGGCTAACTGAGGGGCTGCAGTATAACATCTCTGGAGGTTTTAGGGGCTAACTGAGGTGGCTGCAGTATAACATCTCTGGAGGTTTTAGGGGCTAACTGAGGGGGCTGCAGTATAACATCTCTGGAGGTTTTAGGGGCTAACTGAGGGGGCTGCAGTATAACATCTCTGGAGGTTTTATGGTCTAACTGAGGGGCTGCAGTATAACATCTCTGGAGGTTTTAGGGGCTAACTGAGGGGGCTGCAGTATAACATCTCTGGAGGTTTTAGGGGCTAACTGAGGTGGCTGCAGTATAACATCTCTGGAGGTTTTAGGGGCTAACTGAGGTGGCTGCAGTATAACATCTCTGGAGGTTTTAGGGGCTAACTGAGGGGCTGCAGTATAACATCTCTGGAGGTTTTAGGGGCTAACTGAGGTGGCTGCAGTATAACATCTCTGGAGGTTTTAGGGGCTAACTGAGGTGGCTGCAGTATAACATCTCTGGAGGTTTTAGGGGCTAACTGAGGGGGCTGCAGTATAACATCTCTGGAGGTTTTAGGGGCTAAATGAGGTGGCTGCAGTATAACATCTCTGGAGGTTTTATGGTCTAACTGAGGTGGCTGCAGTATAACATCTCTGGAGGTTTTAGGGGCTAACTGAGGTTTTAGGGCTGCAGTATAACATCTCTGGAGGTTTTAGGGGCTAACTGAGGGGGCTGCAGTATAACATCTCTGGAGGTTTTAGGGGCTAACTGAGGGGGCTGCAGTATAACATCTCTGGAGGTTTTAGGGGCTAACTGAGGGGGCTGCAGTATAACATCTCTGGAGGTTTTAGGGGCTAACTGAGGTGGCTGCAGTATAACATCTCTGGAGGTTTTAGGGGCTAACTGAGGTGGCTGCAGTATAACATCTCTGGAGGTTTTATGGGCTAACTGAGGTGGCTGCAGTATAACATCTCTGGAGGTTTTAGGGGCTAACTGAGGTGGCTGCAGTATAACATCTTTGGAGGTTTTATGGGTAAACTGAAGGGGCTGCAGTATGTTACCAAAGGCAGTGTTACCAACTACAGCATCAGAGGGCAAGGAGAGAACTGCCAATTCAGAGCCTAGGTGACCTTGGAGAAGTCTGGACTGGTTTCATTTCTTTGTTTGCAGAGGGACTACGGTCCACTTACACACGTGAGCGCTCACACAGAGCAGTGCAGGCCTCAGCAGCACAGAGCTATTTTCAGAGGCTGAGTGTGTGCCAATAATTAGTATCACATTCCTGTTTACATTAGTCTATTATTCAGCTGTGATGAATACGCCTCAATGACAGGATTTAAAAAAGAGAAAATGGTTTAATTCATATCTATTTAGAATACTAGCCAAGATAGGTATCGGAAGGTACTTTTAGCTCTCAGCATACTGTATCTTTAAGCACAGTATATAAAAACATAATTATGTGATGATATGGACACTAAGAATACCACTTGCCATACCCCACCCACCCTTCTCCACCTGATCTGTCCCCCTCCCTAATTCTCGTTGATGACCTTGACAAACTTGTTGGTAATGCCAAGCCATTCTGGATCTGACTGCACAGTGGGGACATGGATTCTACTGCAACCAAGGAGTAGGGTGACCTGCTGCGAGCGATTATTCAGTCTGTGATCGAAAGGACGAGGAGAGAGAGAAGAGCATTGGAGCAGCTGAATTGTTGAGTAAAAAGGTCTGGGTTTCCCTGCTGCGATTCCCGCTAGTAATCTGTGGAATGGACTGCCAGAGGAGAAAAGACCCAGAGGGCTGCTTGACACGATTTTGGCTTAATGCTGTACACTAACACCTGCTGCTGCCCATGAGATTCAGTACCAAAGGACCAGAACAGGTTCAATGTCATGGTACTTATACTAAAGCAACACTATGGTAACATCTAGGCAACCCTGGGACAACATTAAAACATAATCGTGTTTGGGGTAGGAAGACCCAGGTCCTAAAGTCTTCAGTCTTTTCACCCACAGGTATCCAACTAGTACACACACTGTTAACCATGGAGACGGTTGAGGCGTTCTGAAGTTCTGACAGATGGCCTGACACTGTGTGTGTGTGTGTGTGTGTGTGTGTGTGTGTGTGTGTGTGTGTGTGTGTGTGTGTGTGTGTGTGTGTGTGTGTGTGTGTGTGTGTGTGTGTGTGTGTGTGTGTGTGTGTGTGTGTGTGTGTGTATGTGTGTGTGTGTGTGTGACATCCTGGGGTTGTGTCCTACAGGATTAGCTCCCCCTAACAGGATTCAGAGGCGTGCAGCCTGGCCAAAAGAGCCACTGGATCCACGTGGCTATAAACGTTTGTTTTGAACGTTATCTGAGTATCAATGTGTATTGTATAATTAAAACCTTGGTGTCATTCATATCATACACAGTGTAAACAGATTCACTGAATGAATGACCTACTATGGTTATAGCTGCAGCAGCTGGTTATACCTCACTGTTTACCCTATCATCCTCAATGAATTAACGGTTTGTAGGGTGTAGCTACGTACCTGCAGCAGCTGCTGTTTGAGTTTCTGGATCTCAGAGATGTTCAGTTCACTCAGCAGGTCGTCTACCAGGCTGGGGACGGGGCGGAACAGGTCACCTTTCTTGTGCGCAAACGCACGGTTGTCCTCGGCGATGGCGTTGGCCAGCTTGCTGAAGCCGTTCTCGTAACCATGGAGAGCTTCGTCGTTGTTGGGTTCCGTGGCAGCGTCATCGCTGAACTTGAGTCCATCCAGAGAGATGCTGAGTGGGCTGGTGAGAGAGAGAGGACCAGAACATAAAAACATGAAGTTCACTGTTATTCTCATAACAGTTCGTATTATATTATATTGTCTAAGGCTTTGGTGGATGCATGAGGTGTGACTTTGATCGTGTGTGTACCTGTGGTACATAGAGTCTCCTATGCTCATGTAGTGGGAGAGCTCTTTCCTCAGGGCGGCCTTGTGCTCGCGCTCAGTCTTGATGGTCTCCAGCGCTTCCCCGAGCTGTTGCTCTGCAATCTCCTTCAGGCGGATGGCATCCTCCAATTGGCTGTTCAGGAACTGGGTATCCTCCTCCAGACGACGAATCTCGTGCTTCAGACCCTCAAACTCCACCTGTAGGGGCGGGACAGACAGGGATGTTTCAAAGCAGAAGGGCGGGGCTTATATGAGAGAAATGCAAATAGAATGCCATACTGGTTAAATCAACTCATTTTGTCACCATAAATTGAGGGCTTTTAAAAGTGCAAAATTGCCTTTTTTATCGTCTTTTCATCTAAATAGGATTTGGTACTGTAATTGGCCAATTAAAACTATAGCCTACAGGTCTTTGTTTTAAATTCATGCCTCTAAATTTAGCAAACAAAATCCCTTCATATAGGGCAGATGGAGAGTGTTTGCAGTTCCCACATAAAAATCTATTTCAAAAGGAAATCCCCTATTTGTAGATTCTCTTATATTTCGTGGCTGGTTTTACTCTTGCAATCAATGTGTGAATTAAAATCAGAGTCTACGGAGAGGGAAAGCTAGCTATCAGGAACACACCCTTTAAACTGTGTTACAATCAGACATGCTCCCCCTCTCTCTGAGCGCAAATAGGTCGCCACATAAAGCCTAATCTCTTTATTACATTTGAGTGTGGTTTCTCTAATCTGAAATAAATCCGTGTATTCCAGGGTTTGTTTGGGCTGTGGTAGCAGAAACTGGATAATACAGGTAGAGGTCTATGGTGTGTGAGCATGTAAAACTGGGGGTTGCACATAGACTGGGATGTGTAGTAGACAGTAGTGCAATGCCTTGGTTCAGAGAGCCTGCAGCTATTGGGTTAACTGAGCCTAATGAGCAGATTCAGCTAAATGCAGATAATTGTAGTGAGGAGGGGTTCATTATGAAGTGTGAGTGGAGGAGTAGCCTGCAAAAGCGAGGGAGTACATATAAAAGGTGGGTTGATCTTTTCTCATTTTCCTTCCCATTCCCCATTCCATCTAGCTCCACCCCTAATCCTCTGTTCCCTTTCCTATTCTCCTACCATCCAGCCATGCTCTACCCCTCGTCCCACTACCTCTCACTGTGTGGTTGTGTTAATCCTTACCTGGGTCTGTTTGAGCACGGAGACCTGTTTCTGCAGGGAGATGTTCTCCTCCTCCAGCTCTGTGTAGTCCTGCAGCAGACGTGCCTCCCGGAACTTATACTCCTTGATGTCATCACGCAGACTGGTCCGTTGCAGCTCCAACACTTGGCTGTTCTGTAGGAGCGAATTACAGGGACAGAGGGAGAAGAGGAGAGAGGGATGGAGAGAAAGGGATAAAAAATAACATATTGTCAGTGAACCATATTTTTGGCTTTTGTGTGAGTGTTTTAAAACAGCCAATCTACCTGGATAAGTATGTGCACCCATACTTATCCAGGTGCCAGGTTGTGTGTGTATCCAGGTGCCAGGTTTCTCTATGGGCATCGGGCCACGGGGTGCCTGTCTGCCACTGATGGCACCACAGAGAGCACCACACTTATCTCCCAGATGGTGACAAAAGATCTGACACAGGAAGGCATAGTAAACGAGTCAGAGATCTCTCCCTGCCCCCTCCTCCTGCAGTGACAGACTGACAGGCTCAAAGCCAACAGGATCAGATAAGCCCTGCAGAGCGGCAAGCCTGTGTCCTCACCGTCCCTCTCCGTCTCCCTGTCTGTCCTCCTCCATACCCCTTCCGGTACAACACTCGATCAACTCCCCTACCACCACCCCTGAACCTCCCCCTGCTGTCCCCCATCATTACCCATCCCAGCCAGTCAGCCCTTATCTGACAAATGCAGGAAACCTGAGTCTGACGGTTAGGCTACTTAAAAGCTTTACAGTAAGGAGATACTCAGCAAAGGGGTGTGTGGTGCTTACTCTGAATGTACACTACCGTTTAACAGTCTTTCACACACACACACACACACACACACACACACACACACACACACACACACACACACACACACACACACACACACACACACACACACACACACACACACACACACACACACACACACACACACACACACACACACACACACGTCGTCAGAAGGCCAGTTTTATTTCATCTTTAATCAGAACTCCAGTTTTCAGCTGTGCTAGCATAATTGCAAAAGGGTTTTCTAATGATCAATTAGCCTTTTAAAATGAATGGGCCTCTGTACACCTATGTAGATATTCCATTTAAAAAATCTGCCGTTTCCAGCTACAATAGTCATTTACAACATTAACAATGTCTACACTATATTTTTGATCAATTTGATGTTATTTAAATGGACAAAAAATGTGATTTTCTTTCAAAAACAAGGACATTTCTAAGTGACCCCAAACTTTCAAACTGTAGTGTATGCGTGTGTGACTTTGAAAGAGAGCATGTGCAATCTGTTCTCTGTAGTTATCAGTTTTGTGCATGAATGCATTGACTTTGAGAATGAGTGTGAGTTCAGCTGCGCAGTGTGCTCTCTTTGGTTATGTTATTGTGTGTGTGTGTGTGTGTGTGTGTGTGTGTGTGTGTGTGTGTGTGAGTGTGTAGCGTGACACATGGTCTCAAATCCTCAGGTGATCGAGATGAGGTGACAAAGGAGAGTCCCTCAACACACACGTCACTCCAGTCACAGATCAGAGGGTCATTTTCCTTACGAACAGATGCTGTGTGTGTGTGTGTGTGTGTGTGTGTGTGTGTGTGTGTGTGTGTGTGTGTGTGTGTGTGTGTGTGTGTGTGTGTGTGTGTGTGTGTGTGTGAGACAGAGAAGAGTTCGAAATGTAAATTCCGAAAACATCTTAGTAATTATTAATTTCACTTTAACACAATCAACAAATGTTACATTTTTACTCTCTGTTTACCCATGTAATATGACTTCATGCCATTATTAGCTTAGCTTACAGATACCATTACATATTCAGAGCAAATCAAATTCCCTGGTGAAGGAAGAACATGCTCCTCATTAGCGCTGTGTAATAATTAATCACTAAGTGCAGCGCCCGATTGATGCTGATGGTTGGGTGAAGGCTAATGAATATTTATGAGGCAGTGTGCATGTATAATGAGCATGGGTGTAGTCTACAGTGCCTGTGTGAAAACTATGGTGCATTAATGAATAACGCATGATTTACCATACAAGATCAGACCTACTTTACAGCTGTTGCGCCTTCTTCACCACACTGTCTGTGTGTGTTGACCATTTCGGTTTGTCCAAACTTAACACTTTCCACCTTCTCCGCTACTGTCCCATCAATGTGGTTGGGGGGGCGCTCCCTCTGCTGTTTCCGGATGTCCACGATCATCTCCTTTGTCTTGTTGACGTCGAGTGTGAGGTTATTTTCCTGACACCACACTCTGAGGGTCCTCACCTCCTCCTTGTAGGCTGTCTCGTTGTTGTTGGTAATCAAGCCTACCACTGTGATGTCGTCTGCAAACTTGATGATTGAGTTGGAGGCATGCATGGCCACGCAGTCATGGGTGAACAGGGGGTACAGGAGAGGGCTGAGAACGCGCCCTTGAGGGGCCCCAGTGTTGAGGATCAGCGGGGTGGAGATGTTCTTTCCTACCCTCACCACCTGGGGGCGGCCTGTCAGAAAGTCCAGGACACAGTTGCACAATGATGAGTTTGGAGCATACTATGGTGTTAAATGCTGAGCTGTAGTCAATGAACAGCATTCTTGCATAGGTATTCCTCTTGTCCAGATGGGTTAGGGCAGTGTGCAGTGAATGCGATTGCATCGTCTGTGGATCTATTGGGGCGGTAGGCAAATTGAAGTGGGTCTAGGGTATCGGGTAGGGTGGAGGTGATATGATCCTTGACTAGTCTCTCAAAGCACTTCATGATGACAGAAGTGAGTGCTACGGGGCGATAGTCGTTTAGCTCAGTTACCTTAGCCTTGGGGACAGGAACAATGGTGGCCTTCTTGAAGCATGTGGGCACAGCAGAGTGCCCACATTGTTTGATTGCCTTGCGGAGGGAATAGCTACACTGTGTGTATTCGGTCATGTTTCCGGTCGCCTTGCTTTAATTAAAAGCAGTGGTTCGCACTTTAAGTTTTGCGCGAATGCTGTCATCAAGCCACAGTTTCTGGTTAGGGAAGGTTTTAATAGTCACCGTGGGTACAACATCACCGATGAACTTGCTAATAAACTCGCTCACCGAGTCATCGTATACATGAATGTTGTTGCCAAGGCTATCCGGGACATATCCCAGTAAATATCCCTGTAGCTAAACTATTACCTAGACTCTAGACTTATTGGACAGTGCACTTAAACTTGAGTGTTTTTGGCTTTTCTGGTTTTCAATCCTCCTTTCACTACTGATTAACAAACTTACTGTAGATGGTAGGCTACACTTATAAAGACAGTTTGAGGCTATTAAGTAACTTAAGGGTTAGGCTCTATATTATAATGACCATAATGAGGAAAGTTGAAATGTAGAAGGGCTTTTGCCTGCTTATCGGTTAATGTAAATTACATGACCCCTGTGCTCAAATCGGGACTTAAACCCCATCCAAGACATTCGGACATTTAGTTGAACCACATCAACAACATCCAGCAATGTAATTCAGCTTCCCTTATACACCCCCAATTTAGCAGTGAGACCAGTGACACGTTTCTCAGAAACCTAATTTGGTCAGCCGCAGTAGTACAGGTTTCTGCACACAGGGTTGAAATAAGGCCGTTTTAATGGCAATGGCCGACTTCTGGATTGAAGAGCACTTTCAACGGAGAGAGTTTTAAGAGTCGAGTCCAGGAGTAGGATACATCTATGTTAACATCATTGAGACTGTGCAACTGCCATGGACTGTTTCAATTTGTCAAGGATAGACAAAATAGCCAGGTGGTCCAGGTCTCTTCAGGCCCAGGCCTTATAGTTTTAACCATGTTTTGAGGCAATATGGTGTTTGTTTACATTCCCTTTGTTTACAAATATCGGAGTAAAACAATCTTATATTTTGGGTTCTAATGATGTACGACAGTTGAAATAAAGCTCACGAGGCATTTAAATACATGTAAATTCCTGACATTTAATCCCAGTAAAAATTCTTAGGTCAGTTAGGATCACCACTTTATTTTAAGAATGTGAGATGTCAGAATAATAGTAGAGAGAATGATTTATTTCAGCTTTTATTTTTTTCATAACATTCCCAGTGGGTCAGAAGTTAACATACGCTCAATTTGTATTTGCTAGCATTGCCTTTAAATTGTTTAACTTGGGTCAAACGTTTCAGGTAGCCTTCCACAAGCTTCCCAAAATAAATTGTGTGAATTTTGGCCCATTCCTCCTGACAGAGCTGGTGTCAGGTTTGTAGGCCTCCTTGCTCACACATGCTTTTTCAGTTCTGCCCACAAATGTTCTATGGGGTTGAGGTCAGGGCTTTGTGATGGCCACTCCAATACCTTGACTTTGTTGTCCTTAAGCAATTTTGCAACAACTTTGGAAGTATGCTTGGGGTCATTATCCATTTGGAAGACCCATTTGCGACCAAGCTTTAACTTCCTGACTGATGTCTTGAGATGTTGCTTCAATATATCCACATCATTTTCCTACCTCATGATGCCATCTATTTTGTGAAGTACAACAGTCCTTCCTGCAGCAAAGCATCCCCAACATGATGTTACAACATGATGGCTGGGCTCCCTGCCTGTGCCATTAAACCCCTTCATCCAGAACAGCCCGTTGGTTATAATAGTTATATTTTTTCCAGTTTCATCCAGACCATGGTGCTTGCCTAGAGGACATTTCTCCCCAAAAAGGGCACAATCTTTGTCCCCATGTGCAGATGCAAAAACTGTTCGTAGTCTGGAACAAACTCCCTTTTATGGCGGTTTTGGAGGATAGGGCATCTTCCTTAAATGATTTAGATGCACTATTGTAGCGGTTCCACTTGTCAGGTTCATTTGTCGCTCTATAAGGACTCTGCTTTGTAAATGTGGATATAGATACTTTTGTTTCACCAGACCAGAGTTTCTCCAAAAAGTACATCTTCCCCATGTGCAAGTTCCTTTTTACTGTTTTGGAGGAGTTTTCCTTGGGGCCTTTCATTATGATATTGTTTTACATATAGATACTTTTGTACATGTTTCCTCCAACATCTTCACAAGTTCCTTTACTGTTGTTTTGGGATTGATTTGCACTTTTCGCAACAAAGTGCATTCATCTCTAGGAGACAGAACGTGTCTCCTTCCTGAGCGGTATGACGGCTGCGTGGTCCCATGGTGTTTATACTTGCGTACTATTGTTTGTACAGATGAACATGGTACCTTCAGGCATTTGTAAATTGCTCCCAAGGATGAACCAGACCAGGTCTACAATGTTTTTTCTGAGGTCTTGACTGATTTATTTTTGATTCTCCCATGATGTCAAGCAAAGAGGCACTGAGTTTGAAGGTGGGAATGAAATACATCCACAGGTACACCTCCAATTTTAATTTTATTTTGTACCTTTATTTTACTCAAATGATGTCAATTAGCCTCTACGAAGCTTAATTTTCTGGAATTTTCCAAGCTGTTTAGAGGCACAGTCAACTTAGTGTATGTAAACTTCTTACCCACTGGAATTGTGATACAGTGAAGTATAAGTGAAATAATCTGTCTGTAAACAATTGACTTGTGTCATGCACAGAGTAGCTGTCCTAACCAACTTGCCAAAACTATAGTTTGGTAACAAGACATTTGTGGAGTGTGGAGTAAATTTGGAGTGTGGAGTACATTTGTGGAGTCGTTTTAATGACTCCAACCTAAGTGTATGTAAACTTCCGACCTAAACTGTATACATTATATTCCTCAAGACTCAATGGGTATATATCATTAATTTATAAGAAAACATGTTATGTAGAAACTGCTGATTGCTCCTTTAATGAATATCAACCAACATACAAACTGATTAAGAGGCTCCTCAAACTCATTAGGATGCAAACGAGAATTTTGACCTTTGACACTGCTTTCCGTAAAAGCCCACTCTGCCCTCGACCCTACAGGCCACATAGAGGTCCTCAGAGACTGCCTGACAAAAAAGGTGAGCTGTATTTGCACAGTGGGGGATAAGGTGGCTGTGTGCATGCCTGCCATAATACGTGAATAACATTTAGTCAGGCGAATGATGGAGCTCTCCCCTGGGGGTGTTAGTGATAGGGGCACAGGGGGTAGGAGAAGGGGGGGGTCTGGTTTTCTTTATGTTTGACGTGCTACCTTTAATGACCCTGTCAATGGGAGGTCTCTGGTTCGCATGAACAGATGTATGGTTTATGAAGACCCCCCCTGCCTACTGCCACTATAGGGACACACCAGCTGCCTCACTAAACACTCAAACCCACCTGACCAGGGAGTGTGTGTGCTTGGCTAATGCTTCAGATCATTAATGTTAATGTGTTTGTAAGTAGGCGCATGTAGCTGTGTGTTAGATTAAGCCTAGTGTGCAGTATACTGTATGTGTGTAGGACATTTGAGTACTATTGAAAAGTCCTTGACTGGTCTAATCCCCTCTCTGTAGGGGATGCAGTGAGTGCCGCTGTAAAAGACATGGAAGCACTAGCTCAGTCTATTCTAGAGGTCAGCTCCTTCCTCTGAGCTGATTCAGTCCTACTGGAACTGTACTCAACACTTCACTTTCTCCAGCTCCAATTTCACAACTAAAACTGCCTTTTACAGCATACTGAGTCTTAACCAGCTTAGGGCTCAGCAAAGCTTTGAGTTGACGCCTAAAGTATTTGAGCTTAACACTGCTGTCGATTAGGTAGGCTTTGAAAGTGTGGTTAGACTCTGGGTTGGTCTTAATACTATGGGATATCTGGAGTGTGTTTCTGTGAAATACCACATTTACCTTTTCCCATTTCCCTTCCCCGGAAAGAAAAGATGGGACGATCCCAGATGGCATGAGACGGGATTACTGATATGACGGCACTGCCTGGCTTAATTTCGCATCCCCCCTCTCCTCTCGGTGTATCCCTTTTAGAGGCTGCATGTCATATCAAACAGTCACCCTTGAGTTCTCTTTCCAGGTCAAACGTGAACTCTATTAGATCTATCTATCACACGGACAGGAGCAGCCTTGTCCAGCTCCGTTTGCAGACAGAGATTGTCTAGCGAGACTGTGTTGCTCAGAGCCGTTGCTCAGAGCTGTTTAGAATGCTAAACAGCTCTCTAGTCTTCCCTTTGTGTGTGGTTGTGTTTGTGTGTAAGTCTAGAGGGGTGATATAGTGCATACATGCACATAAATGTAAATGAGTGTTTGTGAATGAGTGTTTCTGTGTGTCCAGGGGTCATAAATGTGTGATGTACAGTATGTGAGTTAGTGCCTGCCTGCCTGCCTGCCTGCCTGCCTGCCTGCCTGCCTGCCTGAGGGGAGGGGAGGGGAGGGGAGGGGAGGAGGGTCTGTGCGAGTGTGTGTTTGTGTGTGTGAACTGTAGTACGTGGGCGCATGCCTGACAGCTGTTGTACAGACTGACTACCAGCCTATCGATCCAACTTGAACAACCACTTTGGTGTTACTGGACGTGGGGCCAGTGTGACACTTTCAAAGCCCCGGCCCCTTAAAACAGATACGAAAAGACAAATATCATTACGAATCAATGGCAGATCTTTTAAAGGTATTTAAGAGAGCCATGCTTTAGTGACTATAAATAGCCATCAATCTGAGAGACATACGGAACCGGGAAGGGTGGGGGATGGGGGCAGGGAGAGGTGCGTTGGGCAGGGTGGGAAGTTTACCCAGGGAACATCTGGAGGGCTTAGTGCCGCTGGTTTCACACCTGCTCTGGGCAGACGGGGTAGGTTGGCTCCCCATAAACGGATCTAACGCCACAAAGTCAATGTCATCAGATTAGACACACAGCTGTACAGTGTAGAAACTGTACATGTCATTTACCTCAGCCCTCCTTCATTCTAACTCTCTCCCTTCTCCTCCTCCGTCCTTCCCTTTCCCCATTTCTCCCCTTCTCTCAAATCTCAATCTCCCCTTCTCTCTCTCGCTCTAATTCTCTATCCCTTCACACTCTACCCCTATTTTCTTCCCTATTTTTTAGTCTCCTTCCCTCCCTCCTGCTGCTCTCCCCATCAAAATACAGGAGGAGATCATTCAAGGTAGAATACACCATTATTATATTGGACATATGCCAGCTAATATTTAGAAGAAAGAATCACCGCCCCTATCACCATTCTATAACCATTCACCATCTCCTTCAAAGAGCTACTCCTCTATTATAAAAACCCTACAACCCAACCTCTGACATTCTAGAACATCCATTCTTGCCCTTGAGCATTTTCTAGATCTTTTTTTTTTCTCCTTCCCTCATTCCGTCTGGTCTTTAATCCAGCTAATTCAAGAGTTATAATTGAGCTTGTGAATTTAAAGGGGCAGCTTAACGTCTGAGAGGTCTACCCACAGTGTCAAATGAGGCGGAAAAAACTATCATATTTCATGTCTGAATGACCAGCTCATTACTCTGATTGGCTAAGCCAGAGCTCACTAATGTAATGTGTAAGGGGGAGAAAAAATGGAATGTTACATGTTACTGGTCAGACAGCTAGACATGGGAGCAGTGCAGGCTACACGACTACACTATCTATCCATGTCCTCTACTGTGTATCTGTAAGGGGATTTCTGCTACCATGTCTGACGAGACACTGAACAGTGCAGTGATAATGAAGCCGTCTTTGTGTGACTGTGAGTGAATTAGTTCATTTCTTGAGCGGCTCACTGTGGGAATTCTGTGAGTGTTGAAAAGAGCGCGGGAGGCAGCACAGATTCAGTCTGTGACATGAGCGCTTGAGTCTAATGGAGTCACGGTCATTACCACACCCCATTGTATGGCTTTAATCCTGTACTGTAGCTCGCACCGTGGCATAGAAGTGTGGCGTATCACTGCCCAAGGCTCTCAGTCACTGGCTGGGTGTCTATGGGCCTCATAGACGGCAGACACGTTTATATGTGGTGTATGAACGCCGTATACCAGTGGTATGTTCACCCTGATCAATTGAAAGAGAGGGGGCGGGAGGAGGCTACAGGATTGAGAATGCATTCATAGGATATCTCAGACAGTCAATCATAGACAGCTGCCATTTTAGATGGTTTATGGGTCTGAGTAGTGTATAGGCTTTTACTAGCAATAGGTTAACTGTGCTGGATGATTATTGAGCATGGTAGGTCATTGAGGTGTAGTGGGGTCATGACCTCATGAAAACGAGCTCGCCTTATGAACCTGTCTGACAATTATTTATCATATAAAAGACCCTCTGCATCCGATGACAGATGGGTACTGTATCAAGACTCGTTTATGTTGTCGAGACTGCCACTTTGTAATAATAATAATAATAATGAATGTAAATGTAAATGTAAATGTAAATAATGAATAATTGGCCCATGTAATAATTGGCCCATATGGAATACAGTTGATTGAAATAAATTGATTTCTGAAAGCTCCCATCGTTCACCTATATTTCCAAATCTCTCATAGAGGAAAAAGGTCGACAATCACAAGGTGACCCAACTCTGTCTATGGAGTCACATGACAGACCAACTGACAGAGGTCCGGGAGAAAATCATCCCCTTGACTAAATCAGGGCTGCCAAGCATATGCCAGAAAAAGAAAAAAACATCACATTTCGGAGTCTCTGTTTTCTCCTCCTCCTAACGGATTTTCTTCTCCTCTTTCCACCCTCTCCCTTTCTCCCTCCATCCCTTGCTGCCTTATTTGAAACACGGCTGACAAAGGATTCTTTCAGAGTCCTCAGTCCCATCACAATGGCAGCCTCAGTGCCCTGGCTCCCACCCGCTGCCCGCCTTCTGCTGGCTACCTCTGCCCATAAAGTGGCAGTGGATGGGTGTCATTAGCTCCTATACATAGTGAGATATACACTCCAACTTCCTCCATCTAGGCAATTAGCCCTGGCCGCCAACCTTGCCACTGCACCAGTGTGTGTGTGTGTGTGTGTGTGTGTGTGTGTGTGTGTGTGTGTGTGTGTGTCTGCATTCACAATGAGGTTGGCACCTGCAGGCAGACAGAGCCACACACAAGGGAACCAGTCGAGCACCGGTAACAGCACTAAACTGAAGACTGGCTGACAGCATTAATATGGAGCTCAAATCCGTATTCACAGAGAAAGAGTGATGTACAGTTGACGTCGGAAGTTTACATACACCTTGGCCAACTACATTTAAACTTAGTTTTTCATAATTCCTGACATTTAATCACAGTAAAAATTCCCTGTCTTGGGTCAGCTAGGATCACCACTTTATTTTAAGAATGTGAAATGTCAGAATAATAGTAGAGAGAATGATTTATTTCAGCTTTTATTTCTTTCATCACATTCCCAGTGGGTCAGAAGTTTACATACACTCAATTAGTATTTGGTAGCATTGCCTTTAAATTGTTTAACTTGGGTCAAAAGTTTGGGTAGCCTTCCACAAGCTTCCCACAATAAGTTGGGTGAATTTTGGCCCATTCCTCCTGACAGAGCTGGTGTAACTGAGTCAGGTTTGTAGACCTCCTTGCTCACACACGCTTTTTCAGTTCTACCCACACATTTTCTATAGGATTGAGGTCAGGGCTTTGTGATGGCCACTCCAATACCTTGACTTTGTTGTCCTTAAGCCATTTTGCCACAACTTTGGAAGTATGCTTGGGGTCATTGTCCATTTGGAAGACCCATTTGCAACCAAGCTTTAACTTCCTGACGGATGTCTTGAGATGTTGCTTCAATATATCCACATAATTTTCCTACCTCATGATGCCATCTATTTTGTGAAGTGCACCAGTTCCTCCTACAGTAAAGCACCCCCACAACATGATTGTAACGGCTGTTGGAAGGAGAGGACCAAGGTGCAGCGTCGTATGTGTCCATATTTATTTAGTGAACACAGCAATAACAAAAATTCCAAAGAGAACGACCAAAACAGTTCTGGCTGGTGCAGACACACAACAGAAAACAACTACCCACAAATCATAGTGGGAACACAGGCTGCCTAAGTATGGTTCTCAATCAGAGACAACGATTGCCAGCTGCCTCTGATTGGGAACCATACCAGGCCAAACACATAGAAATACAAAACCTAGACTACAAAACATAGAATGTCCACCCCAACTCACGCCCTGCCAAACTAAAACAGAGACATAAAAAGGAACTAAGGTCAGGACGTGACAATGATGCTGCCACCCCCCGTGCTTCACGGTTGGGATGGTCTTCTTCGGCTTGCAAGCCTCCCCTTTTTTACTCCAAACATAACGATGGTCATTATGGCCAAATAGTTATATTTTTGTTTCACCAGACCAGAAGACATTTCTCCAAAAAGTACAATCTTTGTCCCCATGTGCAGTTGCAAACTGTAGTCTGGCGGTTTTAAGCGGTTTTGGAGCAGTGGCTTCTGCCTTGCTGAGCAGCCTTTCAGGTTATGTTGATATAGGACTCGTTTTACTGTGGATATAGATATTTTGTACCTGTTTCCTCCAGCATCTTCACAAGCTCCTTTGCTGTTGTTCTGGGATTGATTTGCACTTTTCGCACCAAAGTACGTTCATCTCTATGAGACAGAACTTGTCTCCTTCCTGAGCAGTATGACGGCTACGTGGTCCCATGGTGTTTATACTTGCGTACTACTGTTTGTACAGATGAATGTGGTACCTTCAGGAGTTTGGAAATTGCTCCCAAGGATGAACCAGACTTGTGGAGGTCTACAAGTTTTTTTCTGAGGTCTTGGCTGATTCCTTTTGATTTTCCCATGATGTCAAACAAATAGGCACTGAGTTTTAAGGTCCTCCTTGAAATACATCCCCAGGTACACCTCATTTTCAGGACTTTTCCAAGCTGTTTAAAGGCACAGTCAACTTAGTGTATGTAAACTTCTGACCCACTGGAATTGTGATGCAGTGAATTATAAGTGAAATAATCTGTCTGTAAACAATTGTTGGAAAAAAGTGCTGTCAAAGTAGATGTCCTAACCGACTTGCCAAAACTATAGTTTGTTAACAAGAAATTTGTGGAGTGGTTGACAAATGAGTTTTAATGACTCCAAACTAAGTCCATGTAAACTTCCGACGTCAACTGTGAGTGCAAGTATGTAGGTAATATAAGGGGATCCATGTGTTCATAAAGAGGGGGCTGATACTCTACTGTTACTGCAGACGAGACACAGCCTAAGTCAAACATACGCTATGTTTGGAGAAAGACATCTGGCTTCCATAAAGCCCATCGTAAGACTTGTTTCAGTCGCCAGAGCCAAGTAGCAACTGGCCTATTTCCTAGAGCCTGACGAAAATTGTTAGTACTTTATTTCTTTGCCCTAATATCTATAAGAAACGACCAGACTGAAAGCAAAGTGTGAGGATTTGAGTACCTTGCCACAGACGTGTTTCCAAACTGACGGGGTGTCAAACTCCCTTAGAGGAGGCCTTCAGACCCTCTCCCCTCCCAGAACCGGAGTAATCACTAACTTGAGCAGCAAAACGCTGTCGCAGAGCTTAACTAAATCTGATGAGTCCCAACATGGAGGGATTTGGGGAGAGGGGTTAAACAAGGAAGGGAGAGAGTAAGCGGGAGAGAGGTTGGGAGAGAAAGAGGGGAGAGAGAGAGAGAGAGAGAGAGAGAGGGCTCACAGCATGCTTTAGTGATTTTCTGTTAACAAAGTAAAACCCTGAGAAATGAATTTGTTTTGATTAAATACATTTGACAGGAGAAGGAGACACAGGAACAGTTTTTAGGCTTATGGAGGTGAGGTACTGCTATATCGTCTTGCCCTTCTTGTAATCTACTGTATATACCTTATCCTCTCCCTGCTCAGCAGCCGGTGTCAGAAATCCCTCCTCATTATTTCACCCTTAATACCTACTACTAAGAGAGCACAGCCCTTCAGATCAAACGATCTAAAAGTGAGAGCCTCTCTCCTTTTGTCTCTCCCTCTCTCCTTCTGTCTGTCTCTCCCTCTCTCCTTCTGTCTGTCTCTCCCTCTCTCCTTCTGTCTGTCTCTCTCTCCTTCTGTCTGTCTCTCCATCTCTTTCTGTCTCTCCCTCTCTTTCTGTCTTTCTGTCTCTCCCTCTCTTTCTGTCTCTCCCTCTCTCTTTCTGTCTCTCCCTCTCTCCTTCTGTCTCTCCCTCTCTCTGTCTCTCCCTCTCTTTCTGTCTCTCCCTCTCTCTTTCTGTCTCTCCCTCTCTCTTTCTGTCTCTCCCTCTCTTTTCTGTCTCTCCCTCTCTCTTTCTGTCTCTCCCTCTCTCTTTCTGTCTCTCAGTCTCTTTCTGTCTCTCCCTCTCTGTCTCTCCCTCTCTTTCTGTTCTGTCTCTCCCTCTCTCTTTCTGTCTCTCCCTCTCTCTTCTGTCTCTCTCCTCTCTCTTTCTGTCTCTCCCTCTTTCTGTCTCTCCCTTCTCTTTCTGTCTCTCCCTCTCTTTCTGTCTCTGTCTCTTTCCTCTCTCTTTCTGTCTCTCCCTCTCTCTTCTGTCTCTCCCACTCTCTCTTTCTGTCTCTCCCCCTCTCTTTCTGTCTCTCCCTCTCTCCTTCTGTCTCTCCCTCTGTCTCTCTCTTTCTGTCTCCCTCTATCTTTCTCTTCCTCTCTTTCTGTCTCTCCCTCTCTTTCTGTCTCTCCCTCTCTCTTTCTGTCTCTCCCTCTCTCTCTGTCTCTCATCTGTCTCTCCTCTCTCTTCCCTCTGTCTCTCCCTCTCTTTCTGTATCTCCCTCTCTCCTTCTGTCTCTCCCTCTCTCCTTCTGTCTCTCCTCCTTCTCTTTGTCTCTCCCTCTCTCCTGTCTCTCCCTCTCTCTTTCTTCTGTCTCTCCATCTCTCTCTGTCTCTCCCTCTCTCCTTCTGTCTCTCCATCTCTCCTTCTGTCTCTCCTCTCTCTCCTTCTGTCTCTCCCTCTCTCTTTCTGTCTCTCCTCCTCTCTTTCTGTCTCTCCCTCTCTGTCTTTCTGTCTCTCCCTGTCTCTCTCTCACTCTGTCTCTCCCTCTCTCTTCTGTCTCTCCCTCTCTCTTCTCTGTCTCTCCCTCTCTCCTTCGGTCTCTCCATCTCTCCTTATGTCTCTCCCTCTCTCTTTCTGTCTCTCCCTGTCTCTCTCTTCTGTCTATCCCTCTCTTTCTGTCTCTCCCTCTGTCTCTCCCTCTCTTTCTGTCTCTACCTCTCTCCTTCTGTCTCTCCCTCTCTCTTCTCTGTCTCTCCCTCTCTCTTTCTGTCTCTCCCTCTCTCCTTCGGTCTCTCCCTCTCTCCTTCGGTCTCTCCCTCTCTTATGTCTTTCTGTCTCTCCCTCTCTCTTTCTGTCTCCCTCTCTCTCTGTCTCCTGTCTTTCTGTCTCTCCCTCTCTTTCTTCTGTCTCTCCCTCTCTCCTTCTGTCTCTCCCTCTCTCCTTCTCTCTCCCTCTCTCCTTCGTCTCTCCCTCTCTCCTTCTCTCTCCCTCTCTCCTTCGTCTCTCCCTCTCTCCTTCTGTCTCTCCCTCTCTCCTTCTGTCTCTCCCTCTCCCTTCTGTCTCTCCCTCTCTCTTTCTGTCTCTCCCTCTCTCCTTCTGTCTCTCCTCTCTCTCTCCTTCTGTCTCTCCCTCTCTCCTTCTCCTCTCCCTCTCTCCTTCTGTCTCTCCCTCTCTCTTTCTGTCTCTCCCTCTCTCCTTCTGTCTCTCCCTCTCTCTTTCTGTCTCTCCCTCTCTCTTTCTGTCTATCTCCCTCTCCTTCTGTCTCTACCTCTCTTTCTGTCTCTACCTCTCTTTCGGTCTCTCCCTCTCTCTTTCTGTCTCTCCCTCTCTCTTCTGTCTCTCCCTCTCTCTTTCTGTCTCTCCCTCTCTCTTTCTGTCTCTCCCTCTCTCCTTCTGTCTCTCCCTCTCTCCTTCTGTCTCTCCCTCTCTCCTTCTGTCTCTCCCTCTCTCCTTCTGTCTCTCCCTCTCTCCTTCGGTCTCTCCCTCTCTCCTTCGGTCTCTCCCTCTCTCCCCTCCCTCTCTCCTTGTCTCTCCCTCTCTCCCTGTCTCCCTGTCTCTCCCTCTCTTTCTGTCTCTACCTCTCTTTCTGTCTCTACCTCTCTTTCTGTCTCTCTCTCTCTCCTTCGGTCTCTCCCTCTCTCTTTCTGTCTTCTCTGTCTCTCCCTCTTCTGTCTCTCCCTCTCTCTTTCTGTCTCTCCCTCTCTCTTTCTGTCTCTCCCTCTCTCTCTCTCCTCTCTCCTCTCTCCCTCTCTCCTTCTGTCTCTCCCTCTCTCCTTCGGTCTCTCCCTCTCTCCTTGTCTCCCTGTCTCTCCCTCTCTTTCTGTCTCTCCCTCTCTTCTGTCTCTCCCTCTCTCTTTCTGTCTCTCCCTCTCTCCTTCGGTCTCTCCTCTCTCCTTGTCTCTCCATCTCTCTTCTGTCTCTCCCTCTCTCTTTCTGTCTCTCCCTCTCCTCTCTTCTGTCTCTCCATCTCTCCCTCCTTCTGTCTCTCCCTCTCTCTTCCTCTCCATCTCTCCCCTTCTGTCTCTCCTTCTGTCTCTCCCTCTCTCCTTCTGTCTCTCCCTCTCCTCCTGTCTCTCCCTCTCTCCTTCTGTCTCCCCTCTCTCCCTGTCTCTCCCTCTCCTCTTCTCTGTCTCTCCCTCTGTCTTTCTGTCTCTCCCTTCTGTCTCTCTCTCCTTCTGTCTCTCCCTCTCTCCTTCTGTCTGTCTCTCCCTCTCTCTGTCTCCTTCTCCCAAAGCTCACCTCCCCAAGAGGGGCCTCTTTCTGTCTCTCCCTCTCTCCTTCTGTCTCTCTTCTGTCTCTCCCTCTCTCCTTCTGTCTCTCCCTCTCTCTTTCTCTCTCCCTCTCTTTCTGTCTCCCCTCTCCTTCTGTCCAGTTCAGGAGGCTCTCCTGTCTCTCCCTCTCTCTTTCTGTCTCTCCCTCTCTCTTCTGTCTCTCCTCTCTCTCCCTTCTTCTGTCTCTCCCTCTCTCTTTCCCTCTGTCTCTCCCTCTCTCTTTCTGTCTCCCTCTCTGTCTCCCCTTCTCTTTCTGTCTCTCCCTCTCTCTTTCTTCTGTCTCTCCCTCTCTCCTTCTGTCTCCCTCCCTCTCTCCTTCCTGTCTCTCCACCTCTCCTTCTGTCTCTCCCCTTCTCCTTCTGTCTCTCCCTCTCTCCTTTTGTCTCTCCCTCTCTCCTTCTGTCTCTCCCTCTCTCCTTCTGTCTCTCCTTCTGTCTCTCTTCCTTCTGTCTCTCCCTCTCTCCTTCTGTCTCTCCCTCTCTCCTTCTGTCTCCCCCTCTCTCCTTCTGTCTCCCCCTCTCTCCTTCGGTCTCTCCCTCTCTCCTTCGGTCTCTCCTTCTGTCTCTCCCTCTCTCCTTCTGTCTCTCCCTCTCTCCTTCTGTCTCTCCCTCTCTCCTTCTGTCTCTCCCTCTCTCCTTCTGTCTCTCCCTCTCTCCTTCTGTCTCTCCCTCTCTCCTTCTGTCTCTCCCTCTCTTTCTGTCTCTCCCTCTCTTTCTGTCTCTCCCTCTCTTTCTGTCTCCCCATCTCCTTCTGTCAGTTCAAAGCTAAACACCTCCCCAAGAGGGGCCTGGCCCCCTTTCAACATGCCGGCCCCTCTCGTTATTTCAATCTCTTCACTGCTGGCTCAGTCCAGACACTCACACACAGGCACACATACGCACACGCACACATATACGCACAGTGTCTGCTAATGAGGCTAATTAGACCTGAATGTAAATGACATTTAAAAACAAAAGAGAGCACAGACGATACAGGATGCTATTATGATGATTGGGGATGTATGACCTGATGTCTCTGAGACAATGTGGGTGTATGTGTGTTAGTGGGGCAGTGTGTGAGGGGATGTCTCTGAGACAATGTAGGTGTATGTGTGTTAGTGGGGCAGTGTGTGATGGGATACGAGTGGTGTGTGGCATCTCACCGGCTCTTATCTGGCCCATAGCGGACAAGAGAGCAGGCGGGTGGCACGGCTGGCGCTCTCAAGCCAGGGAAGGATGCCAGATCTGATGGGAGAGGAGAGGCACGCCAGTGTCGCCAGGGCTGGCCGATGGGCACTGCTGATAATCTCAGGACCTAGTGCCTGTACTCTGTGTAATATGCACTAGTGCCACAGCATAAATGCATTACTAATGCAACAATTAACCTGTAACCATAATGTATGCATAATGCCTGATATGCCTAGTTTGCCAATAGTAGAAGTTTTCCTCAACTATGATCTGCCTTTTGCAATAAGCTTTTTTTTTGGGGGGGGGGGGGATCCGCTTTAATATTACAAATAGATTGTGGCTTCTATCAATGTAATTGTCTGCATCATTTCCAACACCCCATATATTTTAAAAATATTTTTCCTTTATTATTTTCCCCTAACCCTACCGCCCCTCCCCTAATTGGAGTAAACTAATGGACAACAACACGAGTTTAATGACTCCAACCTAAGTGTATGTAAACCTCTGACTTCAACTGTATATAACATTTAATTGGTTGCAAGAATTTTGTATAATCATTTACATAGAAAAACTCTACGTTTTGAGTCGATGGAATCGTTAAAACGAAAATCTCTTCCCACCTATTTTGCAATTTGTATGGCACAGCTGTCAATTCTTTGGTCCTTAAATGAAACTGGTATACTTTTTTTTATTTATCACAATTTTCTTTAACCAAGCAGTTGTTAACCTTTCCCTTCATCACGCCACAGCAGAGACAGGCAGTTAAGATTCCCCCGCTCTCTCCTTCTGTAATTTTAGCCTCGCCCAGATCTCCAGGGCTGCAGAGACAGGACCGCATCAGTACGACAGCCATTATGGCGCTCGTTCAATCAGCCTGATCTGTGCCAGTTCACCACAGGGGTTGAAACTATCAGGGTGGGTGTGATTAGTCCTGCCCGAACACGCCAAGCAGAGTTCAACCGCTAGCACGGGAGTCGGGCAAGTCTGGAACTGTAGTCTAGTAGCCACAGGCAGGGTATAAGTAAACAATATCTGAATGTATAGCAAATTTGCATGGGTGTGTACATTGCGCAAGTGTCGCCAAGTATAGATAATTGGGAAAGCTTCAATGCTAGTACAGGTACGTGTGCAAACATACGTATCTGTGAAGTCGAAAGTGTGTGTGTGTGGGTGGGTGTGTGTATCAGCAATTGTGTAGTCGAGCATGTGCAAGTGTAATTTTGTTTACAATACATGCACATATAATAGTCAACAATAGGATCTGATCTCATATACCCAGTCTATACCTATTGTCAAATCCAATCACAAATCATCCAAAAAGCATTTCACATCATTTAGCAGACGCTCTTATCCAGAGCAATTTACAGTAGTGAGTGCATACATTTTCATCATACTGGTCCCCCGTGGGAATTGAACCCACAACTCTGGCAATGCAAGCGCCTTGCCCTACAAATCCAGTAATGGGTAGTTAACTAGAATCTAGATCAAATCAAGATAGGATTTACAATGTGTCTTTTGTGAATAGAGTCTACACCTGTCCAGAAAATATAATCTTACGTGTTTTAATATCAGGTGGCGTATTAGTCTGTATGCAAACTCGCATCTATAGTAAGATGTGGCAACTGAACCTGTTCTATCTTACCTCTCTCATCTCCTGGGCGATGGAGGCCAGGCGTTCGTTCTCTGACTGGGTGTTGGTGAGGACGTTACGGGCCTGGCGGAGCTCCGTCTGCAGCTCCAGGACCCGCTGCTCGTAATAGGCCTCCTTACACACCGCCTCCTGGATCAGAGACTCCTCCCTGCTCTCCCCGTCTGCAGCCACCTTCTTATGGTTGGAGTAGGCTTGTCCAAACGCCTGGAGAGAGAGTGAGACAGGAAGGGAGAGAGGTTAGGGTTTGGTAAATGCAGTGGAAAGGCTACTGTAGGCTTGAGAAGAGCACAAGCATGTGAACACTATTTCAGAGAGTTCCAGCACGTAGGATTTACTCGGGTGATCTCCTGAGCTACTTTTCCCATTTGGAATTTCATCCATTTTGAAATGAGCCCACTTGTTCAGCGGAGGTTCAGCTGGGGACAGAACCAATTAAACAGAACAGAGAGGAGGAGAGTGCTGTCCCAAAAGCTCTCCCTCCTAAAATAGTATATCCTGGAGCAATAACCCCTCAGTCATAACAGTTTCCACCTGGACGCCATCACCCTCCTCTAACACCTCTATTCCTCCCTCCATCATCCTTCTCTAACACCTCTATTCCTCCCTCCATCATCCTCCTCCTCTAAACACCTCTATTCCTCCCTCCATCATCCTCCTCTAACACATCTATTCCTCCCTCCATCATCCTCCTCTAAACACCTCTATTCCTCCCTCCATCATCCTCCTCTAACACCTCTATTCCTCCCTCCATCATCCTCCTCTAACACCTCTATTCCTCCCTCCATCATCCTCCTCCTCTAAACACCTCTATTCCTCCCTCCCTCCATCATCCTCCTCACTCTAATCATCCTCCTCTACACCTCTATTCCTCCCTCCATCATCCTCCTCTAACCATCTAATCATCCTCCTCTACACCTCTATTCCTCCCTCCATCATCCTCCTCCTCTAAACACCTCTATTCCTCCCTCCATCATCCTCCTCTAAACACACATCATCCTCTCCATCATCCCTCCTCTCATCCTCCTCTACCCTCTCCCCCCTAACACCTCTATTCCTCCCTCCAACATCCTCCTCATCATCCTCCTCTCACACCTCTATTCCTCGCTCCATTCCTCTCTCTTGCTCATACCGACTCCCTCTTCTCCCCCACCCTCTCCACCCATAGGACGCTAGTCCATACTGCACATGCTCAACCAGAGACCAAGCAGAAGGCAGTTCAAACACTTAGGAACCAATCTGAGTAAAGCAGAAGACAGGCTATAGGAAACCTCCTCGACAAACACTGTCCCTCTCTGATTACAGAATATAGTCCAATGCTTTTAAGATCATTTATGAGTACAGGCAGATAAAATGAGGAAATCATCCAAATTCCCCAGATTGACAGCAGTTTAGAAAGGGAAGATGTCTCTACTACCACAGGCCAGGGACACACAAGAGTGTGACAGTGAGAGAGGGCTTGTAATTCTCTGATCCATTTTTGTCTCTTTGCTGCTATAATGGCCCTTAGTCAATAATGGCGTGTTTCACTTCACTATTAATTGTTCCTCTGTCGGGACTTTGACCCTAATTTCTTAATGGACCATGAGGCAGCCCTATCACAGTGCCTGTTCAGAATCGTCTGGTCACGCAGAGAGACTCTAGGTTTCTCTCTCTCTCTCTCTGAATAATCACCCTCTGATTACAGATTTCATTTCCAATCCCCAGTGATCCATTTGATGGAGATTTTAATTTCTAATTTTGTTTCTCAGCTGGACTACAATCCCTAAATCTGGATTTACCTGAGACTATCAGACATCTGACCTTGCTTTTATCTCCTCTCACTCGCTCTCTGACCCTGACACACTATACAGTACACACTATAAAGTACACACTCTACAGTACACACTCTACAGTACACATGCACGTGACTGTGGCCAGATTAAGTCGTTTTTCTGCGTTTCAACATAATCTCAGTAATTACTTCCTTTAGAGCAGGGGTATTCAACTCTTACCCTACAAGGTCTGGAGACGCTGTCCCTGTTTAGAGGGGAAGAATGGAAAAAAAAAACAGTTGAGTTTGAGGGCTTTAGAGAATAAAGGAAATCTGCACTTTAAAATGACATTTGTGAAACTGAACTAGTTACAGACGGAGTTAAAATAAAAAATTCTGTGCAAAAACTAGTTCAGTGGGTTACAACCAGGCATGAAAATGACATCATGTCTCGTGCATGATGGACATCTCACTTGATGGGGAAAGATATAGAGATTGCAGGAAAGCAGACAGCATAAACATGATCAGATACACATTCCAGCTGAGAACAACAGTAGGCTTTCACTGGAAGACTGGAATGGCTCGAGAATGGTGGAATGCTTTCTGGCTGTAGCATGGATAAAGGAGTCAAGGATCTCAGGCCACCTAGAGAACACCAATCTACACACAGGCTAGCACTGTGGAGCATTGGCCTTGGGATACCATAACGGGTGATAAATGACCAGGCTTGTACTACGTAGACAAACTGTATCCACACGCTTTGAGTGCTATCACAAACCACATGGGCCTCAAAACGAGCCACCGTCCACCCAAAGCTCAACCCACCATAACAACCGCATCCCCTCTTTGATTAAATCGTCATTAAGAGCAGGGATTAACCCAATCAGAAAGTAGGGGGAATCCTATCACTATAATCTGGATTGTAGGGGGGTTGGACTCTGACCCTATCAATCTAATTTAGGGGGCGCGGGCAGGCAGGCTTCAAATGGGGGGGCACCGAGCCGAAATCCGCTGACCCAAGCCCCTTAATCTCATCCCCTATGAGTGGGGTAACTTTTGGGGGATGGGGAGGGGGGAGCGCAAGCAATCTATAAACTTAATGCGGCACCCCTGACACACAGCCCAAAAAATGTAATGCAGCACCATATGTTAACTGTAAGAGGATGTGAGGGAGAATTAGCATATTGCGATATGGCTAATAAAAGAGGAATTCCTGATCAATTCTGACTTCAACTGTATGTATGTTAACAGACTTAGGTTGGAGTCCTTAAAACTCGTTTTTCAACCACTCCACAAATTTCTTGTTAACAAACTATAGTTTTGGTAAATCTACTTTGTGCATGACACAGATCATTTTTCCAACAATTGTTAACAAGACAGATTATTTCACTTATAATTCACTGTATCACAATTCCAGTGGGTCAGAAGTTCACATACACTAAGTTGACTGTGCCTTTAAACAGCTTGGAAAAGTCCAGAAAATAATGTCATGGCTTTAGAAGCTTCTGATAGGCTTATTGGCATGGTTTGATTCAAGTGGAGGTGTACCTGTGGATGTATTTCAATGACTACCTTCAAACTCAGTGCCTCTTTGCTTGACATCATGGGAAAATCAAAGGAAACAAGCCAAGACCTCAGAAAAAGAATTGTAAGACCTCCACAAGTCTGGTTCATCCTTGGGAGCAATTTCCAAACTCCTGAAGGTACCACGTTCATCTGTACAAACAATAGTATGCAAGTATAAACACCATGGGACCACGCAGCCATCATACCGCTCATGAAGGGGAGGCGTTCTGACTCATAGAGATGAACGTACGTTGGTGCGAAAAGCAAACAGCAAAGGACCTTGTGAAGATGCAGAAGGAGACAGGTACAAAAGTATCTAAATCCACAGTAAAACAAGTCCTATATCAACATAACCTGAAAGGAAAATTATGTGCAACATCAAGACATCAGGTAGTTAAAGCTTGGTCACAAATGGGTCTTCCAAATGGACAATAACCCCAAGCATACTTCCAAAGTTGTGGCAAAATGGCTTAAGGACAACATAGTCAAGGTATTGGAGTGGCCATCACAAAGCACCGACCTCAATTCTATAGAAAATGTGTGGCCAAAACTGAAAAAGCCTGTGCGAGCAAGGAGGCCTTAAAACCTGACTCAGTTACACCAGCTCTGTCAGGAGGTTTGGGACGAAATTCATCCAACTTAAATAATGTGACCCAAGTTAAATATTTTAAAGGCAATGCTACCAAATACTAATTGAGTGTATGTAAACTTCTGACCCACTGGGAATGTGATGAAAGAAATAAAAGCTGAAATAAATAATTCTCTCTACTATTATTCTGACATTTCACATTCTTAAAATAAATTGGTGATCCTAACTGACCTAAAACAGGGATTTTTTCTTGGATTAACTGTCAGGAATTGTGAAAAACTGAGTTTAATGTATTTGGCTAAGGTGTATGTAAACTCCGGACTTCAACTATACGTATGTAAGGAAGGTGACAGCTGACTTTGAGAGAATGAATCAGTCGGATATTTGTGGTAACGCAGAAACGAGCTACAAGCTCTAGCATGTTGAAAGGGAATGGGAGAAGACAGAACCCACTGGAGATTTGGCCCTATGAAGCCAACAAGGTCTGATTCCAAATGAGCCCATATATTATGGGATGGATCTAACCAGACTTCCTGCTGGGTTCTGATCCCTATAGACCCCCCAGGCAGACAGCAAAGCACATCATCACAGTTAGCTTCATCATCATGTGATGTTCTGGGGAGGGGGCTGATGTGGTGTCATCTCTGATCTTCCTCTCTCTCTCTCTGTCTGCTTCTCTCTCTCGATCTATCAATTTTTCAATTCAATTCAATTTAAGGGCTTTATTGGCATGGGAAATATATGTTTATACTGCCAAAGCAAGTGAAATAAATAATAAACAAAATTGAAATAAACAATAAAATATGAAACATTACACTTCCAAAAATTCCAAAAGAATAAAGATATTTCATATGTCATATTATGTACAGTATCTATACAGTGTTGTAATGATGTGCAAATAGTTAATACAAAAGGGAAAATAAATGCACATAAATATAGGTTATATTTACAATGGTGTTTGTTTTTCACTGGTTGCCCTTTTCTTGTGGCAAGAGATCACAAATCTTGCTGCTGTGATGGCACACTGTGGTATTTCACCCAATAGATATGGGAGTTTACCAAAATTCTTTGTGGGTTTGTGTATTTTTTTTGTGGTACTTTTAAATTGAACCTATTTAACTAGGCAAGTCAGTTAAGAACAAATTTTTATTTGAAACGACGACAATGACATAATATGGTCATACATTTAGGAGGAGGTTCGGAAGTGCAGTTCAGTTTCCACCTAATTTTGTGTTTTGCCAAATTTAATTACACACTTGTTATTTGTGTACATGGATTTTATAATGTCGTTGCACACTCTTGGCATTCTCTCAACCAGCTACCTCCTGGAATGCTTTTCCAACAGTCTTGAAGGAGTTCCCACATATGCCAAGAGTTTGCAAAGCTGTCATCAAGGCAAATGGTGGCTACTTTGAAGAATATCAAATTGAAAGTAGATTTTGATTTGTTAAACACTTTTTTGGTTACTACATGTTTCCATATGTGTTATTTCATAGCTGTGATGTCTTCACTATTATTATACAATGTAGAAAATAGTAAAAATAAAGAAAAACCCTTGAATGAGTAGGTGGGTCCACACTTTTGACTGGTACTGTAGTTTTCCCAGTTGCCAAATGCTAAACAAACAAGATTTCCTTAACAAAATCATGTGCCCATGAAGTCATTATTGGACAAAAAATGCTCACGTTAGATCCATGTATGATTAACATGAAGCATGTGAACATGAACATGAAGCATGTGTCCCAATCTTTATATTACTTTCGCTCTGGTCTTCCAACAACATGCAGGAGGATGCAGCGCAATAGCTGCTCTAACTGCGACGTGAATAGTCTATCCACGGAATAGCCTCCGTCTCCCATAATCTGCATCGGTTGAGCTAATAAATGCTGCTGCTACCCACTGAATGTTTTTTCAGAGATCGCAAGTTATGATGCTGCATGCATTTCATCAAACGACCAATAATAAGGCATGACTGTGTTTGGTTCGGACTGCGTTCTCACCTGCAGCGAACCGCAAGACCGCCCGTTCTGAGCGAACCATGGTGCATTGTTTAGTGGGCTTCCAAGTGCAGATAGTGTTCACACCAATCAAAATGAACAGAACTAAGGGACTTAAAAACTTCTTCGGGATCGGTGTCCCTTCCACGGGATGGTTGAGCTAACGTAGGCTAATGTGATTAGCATGTTGTAAGTAACAAGAACATTTCCCAGGACATAGACATATCTGATATTGGCAGAAAGCTTAAATTCACTGTCCAATTTACAGTAGCTATTACAGTGAAATAATACCATGCTATTTTTTGAGGAGAGTGCACAATTTTGAACAAATTAGGCATATTTGGGCAGTCTTGATACAAAATGTTGAACAGAAATGCAATGGTTCATTGGATCAGTCTAAAATGTTGCTCAAATACTGCTGCCACCTAGTGGCCCAAATGTATATTGCATCTGGGCTGGAATAATACATAATGGCCTTTCTCTTGCATTTCAAAGAAATGTACAAAAAAATACAAAAGAACGGTTGATTTTTGTCTTTGTATTATCTTTTACCAGATCTATTGGGGTAGATTCCCCTACATTCCTTACACAATTCCATGAACTTCAAAATGTTTCCATTCAAATGGTCCCAAGAACATGCATATCCTTGCTTCAGGGCCTGAGCCACAGGCAGTTAGATTTGAGTATGTCATTTCAGGCTAAAATATTTCAAAAGGGGTGGATCCTTAAGACACCAGAATGTGTATACCCCTCAGTGTCAGTGTTAAGAATGTGTCCTGATAATAGTTATTCCCCTGTAATCTGACAATACAGACAGCACAGAGTGTTAGGGTTCAAAGGTCACTGATTAGAGGACAAGGCCTATCAGGACTGAAAAGGAGGTAGCGTGTGTGTCAGTCAAATCTGTTATATGATCCTAGACAGCTCCTGGTCAAAGACCACCTGCTTAAAGCTATACATCAGCTCAGAGAGCAGGTTAGAGTAAGATACAAGGGAGGGTCAGGTCAAAGAGTTCAACCTTGTTCTTCTACTCCAACAACCATCATCCCCCATCCAGCCACACACTCACACACCACATTCCTCCAAACCTGTTATCTTCAACCTTAAGAAGCTGAGCCTGTGATGACAAGCTAAACCCCAGCCGCATGAGATATTCTATTTTCCCCCTCATGTTCCAATGCGAGAGAAGCAGACGTCTTGTTAGAGGGGTTTGAGCAGGGCCAACCCTGTGGGTGAACGAGGGGAGAGATCCTCTAGAGATCTAGCAAGACCTTCCGAAGCAGAAGATCAAACGAGCAGAAGATAAGCCCAATCTTCTCCGTTCTCTGCTTGTGTGTGTGTGTGTGTGTGTGTGTGTGTGTGTGTGTGTGTGTGTGTGTGTGTGTGTGTGTGTGTGTGTGTGTGTGTGTGTGTGTGTGTGTGTGTGCGCGCGTGTGTACACTACTGCGGTCCACTGAGAAAGGCCTATGGTGAACTAATCGATGCCAGATAGTTTTTTTTAACATACATAGCCTCAGGACCAAACCCTATTAAGAGCCCATTCTATCATGATCAATCCCATTTGGATTTTGATCCGCTTCCTCCAACCTCTGACCTTGTGATAATCTGACCCCTTAAACTCCATTTTAACCCCACACTGCAATCCCCCCATTTACCATCACAAACAAACAGAAAACAAAATGGCCCTGGATGAAAAACAGTGGGAGAGAGAGAGAGAAGAAAAAGACAGAGAAAGGCAGAGAAAATGCCAAAGTCTGTTTGGAACCAGACAGTAGAGCGCTAGACTTTTCGTAATGTCATACGACACACAGTGAGGTAGCTAATGACCAGAGAGAGGAGTTATCTGGCCCCTGCATTGCAATCTTGAATTGGAAGGGATGGATGTCAGTAGCATACAGATATAGAGAGTAGCCAGTCAGCACACACAACACAAACACACTGCAGTACTGCAGGAAATAACACAGACATTGCATGGGCGTCACAAACTCAACAACAAACCAAAGACTGTTCAATGTGATAGTATCTCTGTGCCAGATTCTGATAGCTAAAAGAATGGTACGCACCCTGGCTGTTTCAAATAGGACAGGATTGGGCACGCTCACTGGGCAATACCACACTGGCAGGGCACACAACACACCCACAAGGGCGCCACCACCACCCGCATTACAGCCCAGAAATGTGAGTTAGAAAGCAGAGACCTTTGGATCAGCACCACACAGTTTTAAAGAAAAACATACTATGAACTTCAACTAGGTCTACAATGACTATGGAAACAAAAACACAGACTCACAGTTAAACATTTAACTGAAGGCTAAATACACACACTGTCTTTCAACCACAAGACTCTCTGTAGATGATACAGTTACCAACACAGAAACATTCAAACTCACACGACACTCCCAGCTCTGGCATGCAGAAGCAGTCGTGTCATACTATCAGAGAGGCCTGTAATGGTAGCTCAGACAGGCAGTCACACAGCTGATGATAATCAGTACCTTGACCCTGCATGCCTCTGCAGTGCCTCAGCTCAGTGACGACTGTTCCGTGTTGAAGGTCGTCCGAGCACTCAGCGGTTATTCCTGACTTCTGAATCGCACCACACATGGCGCGAGAGAGCCTCCTGCAGTAAACAGAACAATTCTCCCTCCCTCTCTCTCCCCCTCTCTCCCCCTCTCTCCCCCTCTCATTCACGGGCCACTGTACAGACAGTGCAGTTTTATTCTCTACCTCTCACAGAGCTCTACCTCTCACAGAGCTCTACCTCTCACAGTGCAGTTTCTATATTTAGCGGCCATTATCAAATGCTTACAATTATTGATATCTCCCAGTGTGCTCTTCATAACGTGGACACGCGGACACGGCCGGACAGACACACACTGACCTAGCACTGGAGGCTCTCTCTCTCACATCCACTTACTCCCTCTAACCGCATCTGAGGACATTTCGATTTCTAAACAACAAAAACGCTGATCCTTGGTGAGGAATGTCAAGCCCTTCACGTGTGTTTGTGTGCCTCTGCTAATGATTTACCTAGAGGACAGTGGCACTGGCGGTTGATGTGCCACAGTGATCTCAAAGCCAATGGCAGAGTGTTAATGAGTGACGGAGAGCTAATTACCACCCCTTACTGAATGAGCCTCTTCACCTCTTCTACACAGAGAGAGAGAGAGAGAGAGAGAGAGAGAGAGAGAGAGAGAGAGATGTGAAAAGTGGATTCCTCACATCAGTTTTCTTTCCCTATAGTTCAAACCTCATCTCACTAATCACGGAAAAACACCTACAGTAGGCTCTCATCATGTCACACATGAAAACGTGATCTGGGTTATGTTACCGTGAGAAATGGGCCTTGTTCTACATGCAGAATCATCAGATAGAACCCAAGTAACATACTGTATTTTCCCTCCAACCCTCAGCAGATCCAGGCATGAGTCATCTAACAGGAGATAAAAGGTGATGATCTGATTAACGACAAGGCCCTTCACTACATGGAACTATTTCAGAATGAGAATCATAATTTCAGAGAGCGAGAGGGGAACAGGGTGAGAGAGGGAGGGAAGGAACAGAGAAGCAAGGGGATAAAAAAATATATATACAAAAAGAAAGAGGTGGGGCGAGAGGGAAGAGAGGAAGGAAAGAAAGTTAGGGAAACGGAGGTAAAGACAGTAGCTTTGGTCTAGCAGAGAGCCATATTGATTCTCTGCACAGAACAGAGCCACTGGACTTTTCACACACACACACACACACACACACACACACACACACACACACACACACACACACACACACACACACACACACACACACACACACACACACACACACACACACACACACACACACACACACTGAACAAACAAGCTATTGCTTATTTTCCTTTCTCCTATTTGCCCTCCAGTCAGGTGTACTGCAGCACCTGGTACCCCATGCCTCCAGAGAGAGGATAGTGTTCAGACTTCTCACTGCTGCTGAAGTTCATCACACACACTGAAGGGAAGGAATACTACACCAAAGAGCCTAGGGAGCAGCGTGTGAGAGGTTAGACAACTCGCAAACACACACAAAATTAAACTCACAGGCACACAATAGGAAAATAGCTCAGCAGAATAGTTTTTTTTTTCTGGTTGGGGATCAGAGTGTTTTTGTGTTTTCCTCTGCTCAGCATGAGACTAAACTTTTGAAAGACTTGAGGGCTTGAATCTAAACTTCAACCCCTAAGAAACAACTACTAGGCCCGAGAGAGTGTACAGCTCCAGGGCAGGAGGGTAATGCTAGATGGAGAACGCCAGAGGCAGAGAGAGAGGTTGCAGAAATGAGAACCCCATAACACACACACACACACACACACACACCCACACACCTCTCTACAAAGTCTCCGCACTAGAATTCCCTGCTATTCCGACTTAGGAGGCCCTTTACACGGCTGACAGGAAAACATCAGCCTACAGTGTATATATATGATGCAAAGAAGGCTGCTGATGGGAGTACAGCCCATAATAATGGCTGGAACGGTGCGAATGGAATGGTATTAAACACCAGGAAACCATGTGTTGGATGTATTTGATACCATTCCACTCCAACACCATCATTAAGTTTGCCTGATGACACAACAGTGGTAGGCCGACAACAACCTAAAATATATAATATAATTTTTAAAGATTATACATTTTTTAAACATTGAATCGAAAAAAATAATGTTTTTTTTATCAATTAGTATATTTGAGTTTAACCACAAAAATCTGAAATTGCAACCAACTTTCTAATGACTTGTTATAAAAAGTGATATTTTGGAGATTATTTCAGTTTCAAATAACCAAAAGTGAGAGATTAATGTGAATTCATGTGGCATGTAAGGGCATTGTTAGTTTGCCGAAGCACACGTGACCAATAAAATTTGATTTGATTCCACTCCAGCCATTACCACGAGCCAGTCCTCCCAAATGAAGGTGCCACCAACGTGCTGTGATGTCTCCTCTCATCACGGGGAATAGACTACTGTGGCTATCAGACTATCCACTTCAATCTGATTAGTGCCATCGTCAGATGGGTTTGAAGAGAATCATAGGGCTTCCTTTTTCATTCCTTGAATGTACTCCTAGTAGCTGTGTTAGCTATCACGTCAGCTGTGTCAGCTATCACGTCAGCTGTGTCAGCTATCACGTCAGCTGTGTCAGCTATCCCGTCAGCTGTGTCAGCTATCACGTCAGCTGTGTCAGCTATCACGTCAGCTGTGTTAGCTATCACGTCAGCTGTGTCAGCTATCACGTCAGCTGTGTCAGCTATCACGTCAGCTGTGTCAGCTATCACGTCAGCTGTGTCAGCTATCACGTCAGCTGTGTCAGCTATCCGTCAGCTGTGTCAGCTATCACGTCAGCTGTGTTACCTATCACGCCAGCTGTGTCAGCTATCACGTCAGCTGTGTCAGCTATCACGTCAGCTGTGTTAGCTATCACGTCAGCTGTGTTACCTATCACGTCAGCTGTGTTAGCTATCATGTCAGCTGTGTTACCTATCACGTCAGCTGTGTTAGCTATCATGTTAGCTGTGTTACCTATCACGTCAGCTGTGTTAGCTATCATGTCAGCTGTGTCAGCTATCACGTCAGCTGTGTCAGCTATCACGTCAGCTGTGTCAGCTATCACATCAGCTGTGTTAGCTATCATGCAATCTTCATCTTCATTTTGAACCCTTATTTTACCAGGTTAGTAGGCTGAGAACAACACATTCCATTTTACAAATCTCCAACACAAGAAGAAATGTTGAATGTATCATTTGAAAGTTTACTGAAACAACTGTTGTGGGAGGACCCAAAACCGTGCATAGTTATTAGACTACACAGAAAGAGAGAGACTGTGTCTGTATCTGTCTGGGGCTCAGTGTGTCAGTAGTACTGTGTTATTACAGGGTAAAAGCAGTCATTATCTACCCTTGATGTGGCATTAATCCACAGAGCTCTGCACTGAAACACTTTCTCTCTTTTATATAAAGAGGTGTTATCTGTGTGTGGTTTTTAGCAGTTAGGGCCTATTACATGATATGGAATGTTTTATGTTGGTAGTATAGCCATTTTGATTCCAGGCCAGAGGGAAATGTACACTTGCCCTAAATTAACCAAGTTCCATATTTAACATTTGTACAAAATAACAGAAATATGTGGGGTTACGAGGTAAGGTAGTTTTCTGACGGTTTGGATCTGAACTGAGTTAGTGGTTTATTTACATAGGAAGAACACTGGAGGGTAAAACTCTGAGGGAGAGAAAAACAAAAAAAAAGCTGTTATTCTGCTCGGGTGCAGTTTCGCAACTGAAAGGAGAGAACCGGATTTCTCAAGCAATTTTCTTAGTTTATTTCCCACAGTCTCAACAGACAAATATGGAACGGGCAGGTTAAACTAACAATACCTTACATGCCACATTAATTCAGATTACAACCTCTCACTTTTGGTTATTTGAAAATGAAATATCTCAGTCATAGAAAGTTGGTTGCAATTTCAGATTTTTGTGGTTAAACTCAAATATACTAATTGATTAAAAAAAACATAATTTTTTCGATTCAATGTTTAAAAAATGTATAATCTTTGTAAATTATATCATAAATAGGACTGGTGCAGTTATGTCACACATACAGCTAATAAACATATATGGAACTGTCTGCTCTACCCAAAATTACAACCAACTAATTGCAGCGGCAAAACGTTTTACAGTGTTATCAACACACATTGATGGCACCGACAGAGATGGTTGCCTCGCTTTGAGCTCTTAGGAAACTATGCAGTTCTGTTTTTTATGTATTATTTCTTACATTGTTACCCCAGGAAATCTTAAGTCTTATTACTTACAACCGGGAAGAACTATTGGATATAAGAGCAACGTCAACTTACCAACGAGCGCTCACGGTGTGCTTTCTGAAAGGCCTTTCCGACACTATCCAAGATGAACATTACGACCAGGAATACGACTTTCCCGAAGCGGATCCTCTGTTCGAACCACCACCCAGGACACTGGATCTAATTCACGTAGTTGACACAAAACAACAGCTCCGCAGAAGGGGCAGGCTCCGTAGACGTGCACATAGCCCGCACATTGCCCACATTGCCGCTCTTGAGTATACTCCTAGCCAATGTCCAGTCTCTTGACAACAAGGTAGACGAAATTCCAGAGAGACATCAGAGATTGTAAAATTCTCTGTTTCACGGAAACATGGCTCTCTCGGGATATGTTGTCGAAATCGGTTCAGCCACCAGGCTTCTCCATGCATCGCACCGACAGAGATAAACACCACTCTGGGAAGAGGAAAGGCGGGGGTGTATGCTTGATGATTAACGACTCATGGTGTAATCCTACTGCTCATCCCACCTAGAATTCCTTACAATCAAATGCCGGCCATATTACCTTCCAAGAGAATTATCGTCAGTTGTAGTCACAGCTGTGTAAATCCCCCCTCAAGCAGACACCAAGAAGGCCATCAAGGAACTTCACTGGACTATATGCAAACTGGAAACCATATACCCTGAGGCTGAATTTATTGTAGCTGGGGATTTTTAACAAAGCAAATTTGAGAACAAAGCTACCTAAATTCTACCACCATATTGATTGCACTACACGCATGGGCAGTATCCTCGACCACTGCTTCTCTAACTTCCGTGATGCACAAAGCCCTCCTTCCCTTCGAGAAATCCTACCACGACGCCATCTTTCTCCTACCATCTAATAGGCAGACACTCAAACAGGATATACCAGTGATGAGAACCCTTCAACAGGCTTCAAGAGGCTTCAAGATTGGTTTGATTATGCAGACTGGAATATGTTCATGTCAATCTCAGAGAACAACATGGCCCTATACGCTGCCTCGGTGAGTGCATTTATAAAGAAGTGCATTGAAGATGTTGTACCCACTGTGACTATTAAAACCTACCCTAACCAGAAACCGTGGATGGCTGGTGGCATTCGCGCAAAACTGAGAGTGCGATCCACCGCATTTAACCATGGAAAGAGGTCTGGGAATATGAGTGAATATAAAAAGTGTAGATATTCTCTCTGTAGGCAAACAAGCGAAATGCCAGTATAGGGACAAGGTGGAGTAGCAATTGAACGGCTCAGACACAAGACATATGTGGCAGGTTCTACAGGAAATCACGGACTACAAAAAGAAAACCAGTCATGTCACGTACACCAACTTCATGCTTCCAAACAAACTAAACACCTTCTTTGCCCGCTTTGCGGATAATACAGTGCCACCGTCGTGGCCCGCTAACAGTGCCACCATTGCGGCCTGCTAACCCCACCCTGTGCAATTGGGTCCTGGACTTTCTGACGGCCCCAGGTGGTGATGGTAGGAAACAACATCTCCACATCGCTTACCCTCAACACTGGGGCCCCACAAGGGTGCGTACTAAGCCTCCTCCTGTACACCCTGTTCACCAACGACTGCGTGGCCATGCACGCCTCCAGCTCAATCATCAAGTTTGCAGACGACACAACAGTAGTGGGCTTGATTACCAACCACGACGAGACAGCCTACAGGGAGGAGGTGAGGACACTCGGAGTGTGGTGTCAGGAAAACAACCTCAACAAAACAAAGTAGATGATCATGGACTTCAGGAAACAGCAAAGGGAGCAACTCCCTATCCACATCAAAGGGACCGCAGTGGAGAGGGTGCAAAGTTTTAAGTTCCTCGGCATACACGTCACAGACAAACTGAAATGGTCCACCCACACAGACAGTGTGGTGAAGAAGGAGCAACAGCGCCTCTTCAACCTCAGGAGGCTGAAGAAATTTGGCTTGTCACCCAAAACCCTTACAAACTTTTACAGATGCACAATCGAGAGCATCCTGTCGGGCTGTATCACCACCTGGTACGGCAACTGCACCGCCCTCAATCGCAAGGCTCTCCAGAGGGTGGTGAGGTCTGCACAACGCATCACCAGTGGAAAACGACCTGCCCTCCATGACACCTACAGCATCCGATGTCACAGGAAGGCCAAAAAGATCATCAAGGACATCAACCACCCAAGCCACTGCCTGTTCACACATCTTCCATCCAGACAGCGAGGTCAGTACAGGTGTATCAAGGCCATCAGACTGCTAAACAGCAATCAATAACTCAGAGAGGCTGCTGCCTACGTTGAGACCCAATCACTGGCCACTTTAATAAATGGACAACTAGTCACTTTATACAATGCAACTCTCAATAATGCCACTTTAATAATGTTTACATGTCTTACATTTATAACGTTTACATATCTTACATTACTCATATCACATGTATATACTGTATTTATACTATCTATTGCACCTTGCCTATGCCGCTCGGCCATCGTTCATCCATATACTTACATGTACATATTCTCATTCACCCCTTTACATTTGTGTGTATTAGGTAGTTGTTGGCGATTGTTAGATTACTTGTTAGATGTTACTGCACTGTCGGAACTAGAAGCCTTTCGCTACACTCGCATTAACATCTGCTAACCATGTGGATGTGAAAAATTGGATTTGATTTGAAAATGGAAGAGGCAAGTGGAAGGGAGAAAAAGTAAGGAACTTGTCTGTCGGCCTTGCAATAAAAGACCAAAATAGTTGAAAGAAAATTGTGATAAATAAAAAACTTATACCAGTTTCCAGGACCAAAACAATGGACAGCTGTGCCATATAGACTGTAAGAGATTTTTGATGTACTGATTCCATGCACATATTTCATGAGCTGAAACGCAATATGACGCCAGAATGTTATAAATATGGGGGGGGGGGGGTACAACCTTCCCAGCTCTGCAGATTTTGCTGCGAAGAGACAGAGTCATTAGATCATTTATTTTGGTAGTGTTCACATGTAGCTTGTTTTTGGTCACAGGTCGAGGAATGGCTGGAGAATTGCAACATTTACCTGGAGATAACTCTGCAAATAGGACTACTGGGTGATTTGAAAATTCATAGTCAATCGATCAATAACATAATAATACTTTTAGAAAAAATATTTATCTTTCATTTACAATCTGTAGAAACTATGATAATAGAAAGGTTTAGAACTTTTGTTAAACATCCCAGCACAGTTGAAAAATGTATGGCAAATAGAGATAGATGGGAGGGGTTGAATGGAGCTGATGGGTGGGACTCATAACAAGATAACTCATGTAAAATATACTGTGTCCATAAAATGTATAAAGGTTCAGAACTTTGGTGAAACAGCACAGTTAAAAAATATATGGCAAATAGAACTGGATGGACATCGGAAATAGATGGGAGAGGTTGAGGGTCGAGGAAGGACTAAAAACAATATTGTAAAATAGATTGTGTCTGTAAAATGTATATAGTAAGCTGGAAGTAGAAGCCTAAGTGTTGTTGTTCATTAGTTTACTCCAATTAGGGGAG